>NW_028277249.1:306547-613094 GCF_059751315.1 Micrasema longulum | reverse complement strand
CAACAAAAAAACTACAAAGATCTAAAATGTGTAAATAAAAAAAGAAAAGGAAAGAAGTTTAAAAAAAATGTTTTACGAAAAGTAAAAATATTGACTTATTTAAATGAATGCTATACGTAAACAATAAATCAATGAAGAAACCGTTGGTCTTCTGACCACTTTCATAATAAAAACACTTTTTTTTTTTACTAAGACATGTATTATTTTTATAACATATACCAGTTGGTTAAACCAACAGTGTTTTGAGTTTGCCTAAACTTTTGTAGACAAAATTTTACACTTTCTAGAGAGTTATTTAGAGGGACAAATTATAACGGAGATAAAGAACATTTTCAACCTTGTTTATGCCTAGACACCATTTTCACATTTTTTAAATATTTTCCATCTCTGTTGAGAATTATTGATCACTCCTTCTTTGCAGTAATTATGTTTATCTTAATGATTTCATTGGTGGTTAAATGCAGTCTTTGCCTGTAAAAAGTTGGACACGTTCAAAATACTGTTAAATTATTTCATGTTTGGAATTATATTTTATTCGACTCATTCACCGATTATTTAGTTCCGCTTTTTTCTTCTAAAATTAAGTCTTCACTTTGGATCGTCTCTTATTTGCCACAGAAATTAATAACATAAAAAAATAAATATTTTTGAAAACATATTTTTATCAATAAAAAAAATAATGTACCTATATTTAATATTGGTTTGTAAAATATGTTAATAAAAATAAATCTGACTTTGATATTTTTATAATATTTTATTCTAAGTGGACGCCTAAATGAGACTATATTACCAGCTTACACCTTCGCCTCCTACTCCATCAATCCCCTGTCCCATTGTTCCGTTGAATTAAGACTAATTAAAGATCGTCATCGAGGGCCTTCCAGAATAGCGGGAGCTCGCAAGTGAGGAGAGGTAACTTGCGGCATGTGTCGAAACCAGGTTCACTGCCGCACCCTCAAAACGCTTGTTATGGGAGGCTGCTGCGTCCGTTCTCGGACTAAGTAATGTTAGTTATCTTAATAATGAAATCAAAGCACATTATAAATTATATCTTCCTTAGGCATTTACTATCAAAACTCAGAAGTTTGGCGTTTTTTAACATGAGTACTCAAAATTTACTTGTTTACAATTTTTTTATCAAATATTTCTCCAAGAAAACTTCATGTTTGTTGAAATAACATTTTCATTTAAAATGTAAATATTAAAGATTTTTTTTTTTATAACAACAAAATATGTAATGGCTTTTTGGGCGTTAAATGCTTAAAGGTACATTATACATGAAATAACAGGGATACCTTTAAACATAATAACTTTATTTCCGAGTATAATATAAACAATATAACATCAACAATAAAAATAAGTGTTGATTGTTTTGCTTACATTTATAAGATTTGTTTTGAAAACATGATTTGGTTTTCAATTTCACCTGAATTGAAAAGCACCTGAAATAATAAACTAAACAGTATTTTTTTTTGTTTATATTCCATATTATTTTTTTTCCTTTATTAAATTATGTAAAGGAAATATATGATATTTTACATTTCAAGAAAATAAAACCGAATCTCAATAAACTATTTGAACTTCAACTATTTAAGTATGATGCATTTGCTGGTCTTGAAAATTATTAACATAATAATAGTTACGATATAAAATACGTGAAATATCGTTTAAAACGCCTTGTTTTATGCGTCTTTATACATCGCTACATAATGAGATCCAGTTTAGTAATTTGCTACAGCGACCTATTATCGTTTCATTAAAACACCAATAAAAACTCTTTAACTCTCTATAATCTTTCAAAAGGCCAAATTACACTTCACAGCAGTAAAGTAGAAAATAAACGGGAGCTTATCTTATTATTATACACTTAAAATTCGTAACTCCGCTCAACCTACAAAGGAGGGCCCTTCCAGAACATTTTTAACCATCATAAAAGTATAAAGTTGAACATTTTCAACACGCCCGGATTGTCGCATTAATTTCTCCAAAAGTAAGCCCGGAATCCACTTGTCGGGTTAATCTTTTCGCTCGTAATATATCACCGGCGAGGCATTAATCGAAAAAAACGGTGTATTATCCATTAAAATTTCCTCCGCTCGGTTGCGTGTACCACTCCTACAATACTATCGCTTATTGTGTGAAAAGATTGATACTAGACGGCACAAAGTGTACTCGGGCCCCGAGAAATCGTTATTTATAATTACGACGATCGGATTAATGGTATTTGACAGCTTCCTACTACTGAACAAATAAATCACCAAAGATCTGTGGGCTTTGGCTGCTTAAAGGGAGAAATATACTTACCCTATATTGTACCGATATGCGGAACTGCCGAAATCTGTCGAGAAAAATTACCGTATCAGTATAAGAAAACAATAATATTCGTATATGTACTGTATACTCGTATGTATGTGAATTCGGTATAATTTTTCGAAAATCAAAATGCATAATATAAGGAAGAACTAATAAAAGGTCGTTTTTTTTAAATACCTATTTTTTTTGGTTCATATCAAAAACATTTTTCACTTTTTGGTATGGTATTTTACACTTATTTATTTATAAATTTGCATAAACCAGTTTAACTTTTGAGTTATACTATACAGCGATCATGTATAAATCAAAATATCCTAAATGATTCATACTATCCCATTTTTTTCGCATTCTTTCATTCTTCTGGTTCTTTTTTACAATACTTTATAATACAAATATACACACAAGTAATTCCAAGTTAGTTCAAGTTCAGATGTAGAGGAAGTTATCTCGAAGCCGGTTGATGTATAACTCATAATTCAAATTGGTTGACACAAATTTACTCCTAATTTTATTGATGATGTTTTTATTTAATTTATTAAGTGACAGGCACAAAACTACAATTCAAGCAAAACAATCAAAACTCTGCCTGTTTGAGGATAACTGTGGTTTTGCATCATGTAAGACCAATTTAATAGTAATACATTCAAGTCTCCTTTCAAACATAACCATAATACATTTACGTATAATGATAGTTTGGCAGTATCAAAAGCATGTAATGATATATATGTGGTTCCTACACTGAAAACTTTTGGTGTTTTGGATTACATGTAGATGTAAAGTTGTTTTTTTTTGGCTGTGCAAAGTGCAAGCCGTTTATTTATTTAATCTTGTTTGTTTTTTAGTACGTTGATCCGCTTTTAACCATGACTAACAAATTTAAATGCTACGTTGAAGAAAAATTAGTAACTGAAGGTACTAGGTAGTTTTACAGGCGAGCAGTTTTAACTGTAAGGAATTTCAATAAAAAGGAATTGAAGATGTGTATTAAAAGTGCGCTTTCTGGACAGGAACGAGGAAGTGAGGTATGATCAGATAAGCTTTGAAATATTCCTAGAGGTTAAGTGAAGCGTTAGAACTGTTGGATATACAGTAAATAAGAATACGTAGAGCCCTACTAGTATATTCCTACTATTAAGAGAATAGATTCCTACTAGTTTGTATATTCCTGTTAAATTAAAAAACGATATGATATACTCGCATAACTAAATTTTCGCTGAATTCAAGTATTCCGTAAACGTTGGAGCTTATCCGAATGTTTGAATTTCATGTCCAGAAATGAGATTTATAAACCAGAATAGGTATAGGTAATGAATTTTAAGCGAAAATATCAAATTTCTATTATTTAAAAAAAAATATCAATGTACATTTTTACACCTTCAATATTTCGATTTCCTTTTTTAACTAAAACTAAAATCCCACTAAGCAATTTTCTGTAGCTCGTTGGTGTACATAATAAGATGAATAAAGAAAATTCGCGTTTTTAACCTTTCCTAGTCTGAATGTGGAAAAAATGCGTGATTCCCCGAAGGGAGTACCAGAAATACTCCAGCTAAAATACTATAAATATGACTTTAAAAAAAAAATCTGTATGATGGTTATGGTAGTTTTTATAAAACTGTTTCATAGTAGTTCTAGATTTCGGCAAAATGATTACATTTTATCATAAAATTATATTGCGAGAGTATGATGACATCGCGTTGCTCCCGCTGAGACACGTTAAACAGCACTGATATAATGTCACGCCAGCCGTAAGCTTGACGTTATAGTAGAAGGAATGCATGTAAAATGTGAACCACGGAATCCGTATTTTTGTAGTTATGGCTGGAAAAAAGTAACCAAATCGATTTTAGTGGCCATTTTTAACGAGTTGTAAATAACCCAATATTTTAAAATGGAAATCGAATTGGAGTAGCGTCGGGTTCGAACCTCAAATATCTGATCCCCGAGTCTGCAATACTAGCAACGGGACCACAACCAGATCCTTAGTATTATGGGGTAGAATAATGCAAAAATTCAATCAATTTGATAATTCCAAAAAAAATAAAAATATATACCACCTGGAGACTAGATACCCCCTTAGGCCCGGGAGGGTTAAAGCGCCTGTTTTTTATCAAAAAAAGAAAATGAAGAAAATTATTTACGAACGTCGTTTATCAATAAATAATACAATAGTTTGTTTATTTTTTATTTGTTTTTGATTTGACGAGTTATGGATAAGAATTGTATTAAGTTTTTTTTTTTGTCATGATCGGACTTTTGATTGGTAATGCAGTCTCTAGTCAAACTAATAATAACGCTTTTTTTACATTTATGCTCCATGCTCAAATTAATCGTAAAACGCCTTACACTCGTACAACGCTTGCAAATTGTGGAAATTTATTTTTGAAATTGGTGTTCAGTTTCTGAACGTACGGAGCCTTAGTTAAACCATGAATTTACTGCGTGACTATCGTGGCAACAACATTACTTCTAGAAATGGTCGTGTTACTTGACATCTATGATCCTGTGATTTGACGCCTTTAGATTATTCCCTCCGGGGCTATGTTAGTTCCATGGTCTGCGTAAACAAATCAACTCTTGAAACATTGGAAGCAAAAATATAACAAGCACCATTTCGGAGTTAATGTTGGAAAAAGTAGTCAAAAATTACACGTACAGACATATAGATAAATGGCTATGTAACCTCTATTTGCATCGGATATATGTATTTTTTTAAATATAAAAAAATATACTCAACCTAATATCTAATATTTATATTTTTTTATGTAATATATCACATCATATACTCTAAGATGTTAAAAAATTGGAAAGGCACATAAAAAACCTTTTTTTTTGCAATACATAATAGCAATTAATACAATCCAATATAGCTACAAAGCACATTGAAAATATCAAAACATAGTATTTTAACAAAATTTGAAGATCATCATCAACATCATTCCCTTTCTGCACCTTATGGTGCATAGGGCACTTCATTGGTAAACCAATCGATGGGTATTTTGAAAGAAAAAAAATACAAAAAAAGGAAGATGATCAGTCTTACGCTTCATGTACCAGTTCAGGGACTATGAAATATTCTAGTGTAAAAACGCCTTTTTAAATAAATATTTAATGTCCACCACGTCGGGAATCGACCCCGAAAGCTCTTGCATGGTAGGCAAATGCGCTGACCACTACACCATACGGCCGACAACTTTATAGATACTATATTAAAACGATTTTTTTCCTTCCCAAAAAAATTCACTGCAATATAAAACGTGAGGTACACTTTGAGAATTACTATTTGTTTTTAAGGTCATCGAGAAGTTATCAAATTGGGAACGGTTAATATTTTCCCGGAATTTTTCGCCAAGCAATATTCAGACACATGTAGATTTAAAATAATGTGAAATTGAATTATTTGGAACACGATAAAAAAAGTCAGCCGAACAGATAATATATCACGCGTAAAAAAAAACACATGATAATTTGGTTAATGTGAAACTGTATATTACTTGTATATTTTGTTGAGTATATTGAGATTCCAGTCAGAGTGTTTGTCAGTATTCTGTCAATCCGAGAAACCCTTTTCCAAACCGTTCAAGTTGTAATATAATATGAAGGAAGATGAGGTCACGTACCCCATCAGGTTTGGTTATGCCATGTTTATCATAAAATTACACAAATGTTTGCTGTAAATCACACCGACTAACATACGCGTAATGGTGTTATGGAAGCGATTTTCTTAAAGTACGCTTTTAGCACATCACGTTTACGGTACGATTATTACGAAAAATAAGAGATCAAACAATGTTATAACAATGAATAAATGAAAAAAATATTACTGAATTGAAAAAAAAAAAAAAATTTTTACGTGCTATTTATATGACATCCATTCCTCAAAAACGAAAAAACAGAAAAATATTTTGGATATGTTCAAATGCTTGAAAACGACGGCTGGATTACATCTCCTATAACAAATGGATGAATTGAGGTAATATAAATGTTTAAGCATAGACAGAATGGTAAATTTTAGAGTGTAAATTTTAAATTTATTTCGAAAGTGAAGAGGCGGTGACGGTTCTGGTTCTCTCAATCGGACTTGTTTTTTTCGGTCCACTAACGAGTTAATGAACAAACATACCCTTTTGCTGTCGAAATTGGAAAAATAGGATTTAAGGGTGACAGAAAAATTGGCCATTACATATTTTGGTTGCCCCAACGGCGATGGGGGCATTGAAAACGTAAAATTTAAATTTAAAAAAAAAACGCGAATCTTTTGTAAACAATGATATAAAAAAATACCGTTACTGAATGATTAAAATAAAATTGTTTTTGCTGTGTACAAATCTAAAAAAGAGACTGCAAGTTATTTTTAATGGATCTGGATAAGTAGGTGAGGTTTTTAATGCACCTTCACAGTAAAAATAACTTAATGGTATGGTAATGAAAAATAAACTAATTGTTATTATTTGTAAACCATTGAAAATGATTATGCAAAGTCCCTTTAAATATGTTTTTGACTATTTCTTTTATAAATATATGTACGAGTATTATAAAAACTGCTTGCCCACCAAAGTGCTCATATATAAGAAAATTGCTCCTTGCCAAACGAAAAAAGCTGCCCGAAGGAGCTCTCTGTAATCCGGTAGCCTTGAGATGTTTTTGTTGAATAAAAGTAATATCTCAATATATTTATATATTCTACGTACAAAACTAACTAGGTTGTGGTCTTGTGGACTCACAGATGAAAGCTCTAAGGCTCCAATCCACGACTCGATTCTTATTTTTCCAGCACAACTTATTAACGATTTTTTTATAGTTTGAAAATTCAAATATTTGGATAGAAAATAAGAACTCGAATGTTTCTTTGCTAAAAAATAAGTGGTTATTAAAATATTCTGAGTAAACATCAAAAGGTTTTCTAGTAACTACATTGTTAAAAGTTAGCGAAATTAATAATATAAGAATACCTTTGACTTTTTTGGAAATACAAATAAAAAAAACTATTAATTAAAGAGACAAAGTAAACATTTAATTATTTAAAGTATTTGTATTAAATACTAAAACTGCATTATTTTTTAATCTAGGCGAAAAATATAATTTTATTAAAATAAGAACGAAAATTTCTATCAGGCGCATTAAAGCGACATGAACTGTACTTATGGCAACGGCTTATCGGGTGTCAACGCAGGAGCAGAGACACGCTACCCCACCCGTACATCTTACGGTGCACCTCACCCCATGAACGTAGATCTTAGATTAAAGGCCAAAACTCACATTTGTGATTCGTGGTAGCTATCTTCCTCATGGTTTAGGAATCAATGAACATGTTTTTTTGTTTTTATTCAATCAAATTGAAGTTGATTGGCAAAATGAATCTTCTTTACTTACCTCATAGTTAAGTCCCGTTAGCTCTATACGATCTAGATAAAGGGATTTACCTCTCTGTTGACTGGGTCGAGGTAGAAATTTATAAATCGATAAGTACTTACCCCGTATAATGTTGTGGGGTAAGTTTGGATAGCGTTATTAGTAAGCTTTACGACATAGACCATCTGATCACGTGGTTTCTCCGGCACAAGGAAATTTAATAGTATACCGAAGTAATTACTTAGTCTAAAAGGTCAAAAGGCACTGCATTGGCGGCCTCCGTGGCGTAGTAATCTAGACGTTTGACTCACACACGGATAAAAAAATAATGTGATATTTCTCAAACCTGGGAGCTCTGTGATGTAATTTACCACTGTAATTGGGCCTCCTGGCCTGTTGTGGTGCAAAATAAATAACTAAAAATAATAATTCAGCGTATCTCGAGCATCTGTTACGAGAAGTAAGATGATCAGCCTATCGCTTAAGATGTCAGTCCAAGATCAATGAAATATTTTAGTGTAAAACAAGCTTTCATGAAAACATTTTTTTTTATGCAGTCCGTTCTTAGAATCGAATTCTTTGGTACTTAAAGTATCATTATCGAATCATAAAAACTCGTCCAGGGTTTAGGTTATATTTCACTCACAGAGCTTTATTATTCATTCGTCTGGACATAAATAATATGTTTAAAATCTGTATCAGACACCATGTTTTGAATATTACATTTTTTAAAACGTTGTATTTTATTAATTAGCTTCAAAAGTCTGGTACGCTGCGCTCGTAAGTAATGTATTTATATTTTATTATTTTTATTCAAAACCGTTCTCTCATTGTTAATATCCGTGTTTTTACTTATATTTGTTATGTTAGTTATGTTTGTGGTGCTACTATAGTTTTATAAAAAATGTTTTTGGGTATTTGGATACGTTTATTAATGTAAATTTTTTGTGTACATACATATTTTTTTGAATAAAAAAACAAAGCTGTGAGGTTATCCTGAGAGGTAGGGACGACGTGTTGGTCTCTGTCCATACATTCTCCTCCTCCCTTCTTAATTTGCATAGAATTAGTATTCCTTAGAAATATTTATAATAACTCTCCTCTATGCGCAGCTGACAGAGAGTCCCCCAGGACTGTATAACAGCTTCGGATGGATGGTGAGCTTAAAGATCTCCCCTCAATATCACCCTGATAACTGTATAAGATTTAAGAATGGGAGCAAAAATGAGTGATATAACTGTTAATTGTATATTGTAAGCAGGTGATGCCATGCTTCTTGCTAACAGCAAAGGTGACCTTCACTTCTTGAAAAAGGTGGTCTAAGGTGTATGCAAGAAAAGCAATTTGCTAATAAATATTGATTAATTTAAAGTAATGATTTTTAAAGGGATGAAAGTATAACTAAATGTTAGGTCAGCATAAACGGAGATATTCCGAATCAGGTAAGAGAATATACGTATCTAGCAGTATGTTTACCAGGGACTAAAAAGACTAAGACATATATTGAAAAGGGTGTGAGTACCAAGAACAGGGTGAACAAAGCGTTAAAATCTACATTGGCAAACAAATGTTTAATACAGGAAACTAGGAGTTCACAATGGAGTTCTGGAGCCGACCCTAAAGTAAAGAGCAAAGTATGAAATTGGAAAAATAATGATGAAAGAAGGTTGAATGTTGACGGAATGCGATCGTCGTGTAGTAAAAAAATGTATGACACGTGCACAAAGGTTGAGATCCGTTCAATATGTTAGGCTAAGACAAGCATAATCGACCAATTAAAGAAAGAGATGCTCAATTGGTTTAGACTTGCAGAGCGAATGAACAGTGAAAGCACGGGTACAACGATTTACAATGCGATGCAAATTTTAATAGATGCAGTAAACGAGGAAGACCAAAACAGAGAAAGGCATGACACTATCAAATCCAACAAGTACTTGAATATGAACATGTCAAGAGTATAAATAACCAGCGTGGGCGCTTGAGACGATGTATGTAGACGAAGCGAGATCTGTGTGCAAATAGATCTTATTTATTTGTGACACGGGTCACTTTTAATATGAAACAGTATTGTTTTGTAACATGTTCAGTTAAAAAAAATAACCCGATAATTAACATTAAAAAATTTTGAAATATTATTTGTTCCAAAGCCACAAAAGAATCTCACGTATTGTATCTAATCTAATGTATGGTTTGCTCCCTATTTGGATACAGCATATTTATAAAGAAGATTTTTTTTTAATTATCAGGGTAGATTATAAATTCAAAGAGAACATCTTAGGATTATTATATTCATATTTTGTCTCGCGGCTAAGTACCTATTACATGGCAAAGAAACCAATTTTGGTATTTTGGGTTTTAATTTCAAAGGAATCTGTATTAAATATGTCTTTGTTATAATTTACTTTACGAGTTTTGTGCCCGCTCTTGGGCTTTTGGGAGTTATTTCATTATTTTGGTCAGATCTTGGCTTTAATGCTGTTACAATAATTTGTTTACGAGCGAGTTAAAAAACTTTATTTTTATCTAGGTAAACGATAACCACAATTAATTTGAAACGAAAAATTTATATCATAAGTATTTTGTGAAAGACATACTTTAAAACGTTAGTTATGATTCTCAATCACACCTATCATAATGGTTTCAGATTTATTATCTCACCAAAAATAACAGAGTTCAAACTTAGGTAGAATAGTAAATGTCACACAGTGAGTAAACCAGATTAACTCAAACTAGCCAATGACAGGTCAAAAGTTTTGTAAATGCCAAGAGTTCTATATTCCCACCTGAAAAAATGAATTCCATCAACGTTAAATCTTAATTTAATCCTCACCTCCTCTCTGAGGATGGTGATTATCTCCGATTCCATTAATGGCTCGTCTGCAAACAGTCTCAATTCATTTGGAATGGTCTTGTGCTATTCTGTAGGCATTTGTCAGCGATAGTTCTCATATTTCATGCAGCTCCTTCTCGTCGGTTGGCGTCTTCGTGACCTTGTTTCTTCGATACTTCCCAGGATTTTTCCAAATTATCAGAGTTCTTTGAGGAAATATCTCGGAAGAACAGCAGGTTTGACGTTTGCTTTCGAAATAATTTGTACTATTTTTTCTTTTCTTTTGCATTCAAATTAGATTACTGTTTATTCTTGTTCGAGAATCTTTTTTAACTTACTGTAATGCTACTGGTAAAAACCTGTTATTGGCTTATTTGGTTTTTGTTTTGTTTTATATAAAGATAAGTATATCTGTTGGTTATCCTAATAAAGAATAAAATGAATAAATTAAGAAGGCAAGGTTAAATACTCATTTATAAAATATCCAGTGTTAATTTTTTAACAAAGTATTTTTTGAAAATATAATGTCTGTAAACTAACTGTAAATCAGGAAAACAAAATTTTTTTTAAGGATCTTTTGATTTTATTAATTGATTTTTTTATCTGAGTTTTTGAATATTTTTAAAATTTTCGATTTTGTTATACGCGGCTAACAAGATTATTTGTTTATTAATAATTTAGATTTACACACTTTCATGTAATGTCTAGTAGCAGAAGACCCGTTGATAGGCAGGCTAACATATGTATTAAATATTTATTTATATATCAAGTTGGGCTAGAATGGTATTCGAACCGCGGACCTTTGAGCCGTGAGTCTAAGACACGAGCCATGGGACCACAACCCGATTCAATGTCTATTGATTCTACAGAGTAATAAATAAAAGTATTCAATAAAATACGGTAAATAGTTTATAAAAAAAATTACTGCTGAAGATTTAAAAATTAAGAAAGAAAACCAAAATTAAAAATCATAATAATTGTCCAAAGATATTTTTTTTCCAATTCAATTTTCAATTATAACATGAAAAACCACAGAGATAGTGCTAAGTAGAAGTGCAGTAAAACTACAATTATCCGAATTAATGGGTACTAGACGTTATCCGGATAGTTGGATTAACTATTAAATTAAGGCAATGTTTTGAAAGAAAAAGCTAAATTTAGCCCAAAATCACTTTTATTATTTTTGAAATAATACAGCGAATTGGATCACATTGAAAACTTACTTAATCTTACATCTCTTGCAAACTTAATTGCTTTGATGAAGAAATGCGCCGGCCGCTAGCGCCCTGTTTTATTTGTTATTGTTACATGTTTATTTTTTATTTCTTTATAACGATCTGATTGGAGTTCAGATAAACGGAGTTCTAGTGAAATTTAATGATACATATACTCTTATACGAGAAGATAATATGGAGATAAGTTTTATGATTAAAATGAAGGTAAAATATCTTATAAAGGGAGTTACGAGACATATTTTGATTTATATTTAAAGTGTTATAGATATCAAAAATAATAATTATGTTTTCGAAAAAAAAATTACGTACGTTGTTTATTTTTTAGGTATTGTATTATTTATGAAGGGTACAGGATATAAAGTTTGAATGACAAAAAAACATTTTTAAGTTTTAAACCTCATGGACTAAAATAATTTATAAATTCATAAATATATATAAAGAAACCTGCTTAGTGTGAATAATCTATAGGGCCTTACTAAAATTAAATTTCGTATAAAGTTACGCCTAAGCAAAGTGTTAGAATACAGATGGTAGTTTATTTCTTATGTCTAGGCGTAAATTAATACCAGGTTTATAGGTAAGGCTCATGGTGTTTATGTGATCTAAAATGGTTTTCTTTAACATGAAATTATCGTTTTATTTTCAGCATTTAACCGACGTCCACTCTTTACTCTCTGTATGCATTTTTTTTCTAGTTCAATTATATTTGATAGTAAAACTTTTACGTCAAATTTTATATAATAGAAATGTGGATCATATAAACTGCCATCTTAGATTTGTTTAAAACATACGAAAATTGACATCCATCCTTTATGTCCTGTACCCTTCATGTACTATCTGTTTTAGATATCACTCAAACTACTGCGTACAAAGATCTACACTAAATGTCTGACTAAATTAACTAGTCTAAACTGACTTCAAAGACCAACTGACTAAAAGCTGTGTATCGGCACTTCCTTCAACCTCCGTATACTTAGCGGATTAGGTTACCTTAAATTAATTATCTTACTACGTGCTTCGTGTACAATCTAATACATCTTGTCTATTCACTAACTCAGGCTTGTATGGTGCATGTATCCGAGGCGGGATGCGTTTAATAGAGCAGACGTCAATGCAGATATCGGGAAATACGGCAAACAGAGCGCATACAACCGCAGATTTGACTGGCAAAAGCCGGTTGTGTGGGCATGCGAGCGTCATGGCCCAAACGTGATCGCGGAGCGAACGAGGGGTGAATTCAGTGCCGCGCATTAGGGGCAAAAGTTGGCAGATTGTGGGTTCTCTAGGATGTACTGGCATTGTAGTCAGGTGCTGTGATAAATTGGCATTTGCTACCATTCATTAGTTCGGAGACTTCTCTACTCTGCTACTCCTCCCGACTCTTAGGTAAACAGTAAAAGTAATGTACGTTAGTGCATGTTATGAATTATATTTTTGTAACATTTTATTTATTCATAATAAGTTATTCTTAAAAATAAATGGTTAAGTATAAACGAAACCAATAAGAAGGCTCTCCGCATTGTAGAGTGCTTTCAATATTTCAATTATATCTATTTTTACATTTACATTACAAAATAGAGTAATCTTAATTCATGTACATAAATATATTTTTTTCCAATATAGATATAAGACCAATTTATAAGATGACGATGTCTATTTAAAAATTTAGTATAATAAATAAAGTATATAGTATAATTAACCGGTTTATAAAATTCAGATTATTTTTACAAAATTTTGTTTTAAAAGTTATCAATTATGACGATAGTTATTATTTATTAGATCATTCACACCTACACAGACAACAAAAAACTTATTAAAAAAATATAAAAAGATTGCTGGTGATAAAATAATGAGGCTGAATAAAAAAAGAGAACATACATTGGAAAAAAATACCTGCATGAAGAAAAAAAAGGAACAATTATACTAGTACGTTTTATTAACAAGTGAGTGATTTTTTTTTGCATCTTAACAGGCCAAGAGAGCCAACCGTGGTAGGCAATAGGCGATGAGGTGTAAAGGTTATAACGCTTGTCACAATCACGGAGGGTTCCGGGTATTTTTCTTGGTGTGATCATACAAAATATTTTTTTCGTAAAAATAAAGTGTTCCGAGCTGCAGTAATCCACCACTAAAGTTAGGATGCAATAATTTGCAATATTTATTTACTTTACCCCTTAGACCGCCATTTCTTTTGTATTTTTATTTTTTCACAAAAAAATAAAAAGACAACACTCTCAATAACTTCTCGAACCTAACTTTCCTTAACATTTTCCAACCTAAAAAAGGATTCAAATAAGTATTATAAATCGTTTTTTGAAACAAATCTTTAATTTCGTATTCGTTACAATGTCCGTTATTCTCATTAACGAAAAGATGTAACCAGTTTATTTTTTTAATTACATGTTTTTTTCATAATTATGATTGACGTTCAATCAAATAGGCTCAAATTATTATAAGAAAATAATAAAACTCAAAGTTTTTATTATTACATAATGGCAAATTAATCGATCCGAGAAAATATTACAAATTCACTTTTTTTGGGTGTCAAATACGTAAAAAGAGCCAAATGCGTAATTTTGACAGTTAAAAAATGCCAGAATTGTCATAAATTGATAATGTACTCATAAAACCCTACTTTGATATTATAACGAAAAACAGTGTACTTGTCCTAAATGTAACTAGTGCTGGATATGTAAATTCATTAAAATTAACAAAAAGTACAAAAAAATACATCATAAAAATCGACTGAAAACTCTTTTTTTTCCAAAAGACACTGTAATCAGACCTTTTATTTACGTATTTACAAGCTTGTATCAAACGAAAAAAAAATTGTCGCAAATCAGTTGAGGGAAAAAAATCCCACTTGTAGCTAAATTTTGGCCGATTTCCACTTTTCGATAAATGTAAAATAAATTCGATCAATTTTCTATCATTTTACACTTATTTCCACGGGCGCACGCATATTCACATGTGAATGTCATGCAAGGTTGTAGATAGGCTCCTTATTATAAATCCCCCGATTCAAATACATTTCAACTGAAAAATTCAGTTAAAGGACACATCAAAGATAATTGAAAACGCTATTCCAAAAAACGTGTCTGAGGTGAGTGGGGTATTTACTCTTTGAAAGAAATTCAATTTGGAGCTTTTAGAGAAAAACTCTGACTTTGATTTTTTTAAATACACGAAAAGTTTCATCAATGGTGCTAGGTTCAAAAGAAATGATATTTACCATGATATATATCATGATATTCATTGATAATTTATATCACTTTATTTCTTGCTGATATCTATCAATGATTTTTATAATTGAGTAGGTGTCTTTGTTTACAGGACATTCCTACGTTTTTCCGAGTTTAACTTTATTTATATTCTCGGCCACCATTAAATCATGTTTGTTTCGTGTTGTGGACCGGAATGTGCATTCACCCAAAGAGCAATAGTATGCAGCAATAGCTGATCGTCGCTTTGGTTCGTTTTTGATCAACAGATCATATTTAATGAAACTCAGTTAAGTGAACGGGGTTTTGAGAAAACCATTATTAATACAATTCAAATGAAAAAATAGGGGTGTTTTAACAATTTTTTTCTTACGTTAATTTACGTCTATTTCGTAAAAAAAAGTTCTTTTTATGCAAGTTTGTATTTTGGTGTGTTATGTTAAAACAAACTTAAGCGACAAGCTCTAGATATATAGTTTTTATCCGTGGGTTTTGTTCAGTCCAAACTTAAAGACAGGCTGGGTTATAAAAAAGACCGCAAAACTTAACGTAAAACTTAAACGTAATTAAAATTAAATACTTTTACTAACATTCTAAAGCCAGACATACTTATTTGAATCAGGTTTGAGATGCATTGGTAATTTATTTATTTAAAAACTTTATATACCTGTCTACCACGCATAAGGTTTTTGGTTCTATTGCTGACATGGTTGAGGTGAAATATTTATTTGAATATGTTTTTTTACACTTTACCCTGGACTGGAAACTGAAGTGTGAGACTGATATTTTTCCTTTTTGTAACAAACATGATCAAGACATGCTCCGATTGGTTTAGTAATGCAGTTCCCTACGCACCATAAGGTGGGGAAAGCGAATGATGGGGATGATTATATACATAAACAATTTACAAACATATGCATAAGGGCGGGCATATTGCCTTAAGGAAATTTCTTCCTACCTACCCAAAATATTAAATTTTTAAAAATTAGTGAGATATAAACATATTGTTGATTTATTCCCATAAAAACCCGTATGACTTTTGATCAGAGACATCTCTACTATATTGAAAAGAGTGTTCAATATTTCAGAAGAGCGTATTGAGCTCTTATGAACAAAAATATTTTTAAAAGACATATTAATTCGTTGACAGCCTTCATATTCCGCATATCCGAAACCTTAGGGCCAATATGACAAAAATGTTTTTCCGGGTCACAATCATTATAAAAAACGCATTGATTTATAAAATAAAAAATATTTATTTTTTGTAAAGATAATAACACAAAATAAAAGTCAACCCCGATAGGATTTCGTGGCGGGGACAATGAAAAATTCAATCCATATGCCGCAAACCCCTATAGGGGTTAATGTTCTGCTGTAATTTTTTTCTCAATAAAAACAGAAGTGTAATAAAAAAGTGAAATGAAAAAATAATAAAGATAACTTCAATGATACGAAATGTTCAACATCGACAACCTTATCGGGGTTAGAGGCAGTCAACGTGTGGAGTACTGGATTTTCCTTATAGGGGGGATCTGAGTAGGAAACTCCTTGATGGTTTTTTGAATATACGACTTTTTTATTATATTTAAATAAAATATTTAATTTTCCTATTTATACATTGTGATGTGTGATATAAAATACGTTTTTTAAAAAAAAATGTTATCTTTATGATTTTATTTGATATTTGTTGTTATCTATATAATATGTCCATGTTGATCAATTGTTTATCCCAACCCAACAATGGTCTTTGGTCTAATGGAGTTGTAACTTATGTCTTAAAAAATATCCAATAAGCCGTAAGTATGTAAATAAATGTGTACTTTTATATTCAATAACTAACTAATCAATATTTTATATAGGTTTAACTTAAAATTAATATTGCACTATTTGTATAAAATAGTTTGATTTTTGTGTAAATATCACGATATATTCGAACCCTGATACTGCGAAACCGAATTTAAAATGTTTTGAACCTATTGAAATCTCTGGTGGTTTGTTCGTTACAAGTGAATAGGGGTCTTGTTTTCTCTTTTTGTTTTATTTTACTGCCCAAAGCAAATTAATTGCGGTCGATTGGTGGTCCTCTCGTAGCGGCAGATCAAATTGGAATTGTTTCATCGAAGTAATAATAATGGCTCAAACAAATGCAAAAAGGACGAGACCCAAACTGTAACATAGCGAGCGTTGGGTTTCCTTTTTTACTATTTTACAAAGTATGATACATTTACCGAAACGATTTATGTTTAAACTAAAACTATCTAGTTTTTTAAGTATCCAAAATGCCGATACAAAAAACATTATTGAAAACGATAGTGAAACTTGGAACATTTTTTTTATAATTTCAAAGAGACGAGTCAAAATTATAAATTTGATAATTAATTTCAATGACTTGGTTTCTTGTGTAATAAGTATTCGTTCTCACGTTTTTATTACCATTGCAGGAGCCAACTTTAGGGTAAAATGCGTGTTTTGTAAAAAAAATACGTGTTTGTTTCTCAGAGTAATAACCTCGCTCAAGTAACAGTCGTCCATACGGAGAAAAGCCATTCTATGATTATTCACCACAAACTTAGCCACATATTACAACTACACAACGGACCGTGTTTACATGGGTTGAGAATTGCAAGAGTAAACTGAAACTGTCTATTACACGTTTGTTGTTAAACTGAAAACCAAACTATAACCAAATCGAAAATTAGAAACGCTTTTGTTCTATGCCATAGAGCCTTAGGGATTCTCTAGAGAATTATTACTCCGGAGGTTTGTTTACTAGTATTTTGTACCATGTTGCAGTCGGAAGTAAGCATATTCACAAAAAAAGACGACGGGCTGAAATAAAACTCAACATGGTTTTCGGCACCACGCACTACAAAAATGACATGGAATGTACCAGTACATAAACACGTATTATTTAAAAAAAAACATACAGTTTACCTTGAAGATGATTTCTGCAATGGTGGCTCAAAACGAATCGAACTGGCCTTACGGTTAAAATGCCAGTCCATGAACCATGAAATATTCTAGTGTAAAAACAACTTTTTAAATAAATATTTAATTTCAACCATGTCGTGAATCGAACCCGAGACCTCTTGCATAGTAGGCAAACGCGCTGACCACTAGACCATGAAGCCAATATTAAAACACTCCTTTTCAATTCGACAAAGGTTTAACTTTTTACAAGGGAATAAAACTATTTGAAGAAATGCCAGAAAGCATAAAAAATGAAATTAATGTAAATATATTTAAAATTAAATGTAAAAAGTATATATGTGAAAAATATTAGGTAGTATATAGTGTAAATAGTGAATATAATTAATGAAAATGTACATATGAAACAGTTAATATTATAAATTAGGATATTAAGTGTATAATAGTGATAAATAATGTTAGAATAAGTATAGATGTAAATATTGTGTTGTAAATATATATTAGACTATGTTACATAGAACTAAATAAATATATAAAAAAAAAAAATAATGTTATTTTTCACTTGTTAAATAGATGTTTTCACAAAAAAAAAATAAACTGTATAATCTCTCAGCTACATAACATAATCTTAAAACGTTTAGATTATTTTGCAAATCAACTTTAATCCTAAAACAAGTAACTACTATGAATATATTTCACATTGTGGCGCCTCCGTCATAGACAATCCTCAAGGACCTACCGAGGAGCGAAACCACGCAAGCAAACGCAGCTCGTTAAGTTACCAGCCTGCGGTTCGATACCCAGCCGGAAGTAGAGGGAGACAAGAACAAAGGCTATAAAAGGCGCGAAGTTCAAGGCCCGTTCTTCTCTCCTTGTCCGAAATTTAACTGCAGTGCTTCCTCACATTTTATTATTATAATTAGTCTTCTATAAAACACGTGTTAGATATTAATTGGAATTAAGTTAGATTTTATTGAATGTGTAATAAAATATCTTTGTATTACACGCCAGTTTCTTATAAAATAAATAGTGTTATCCATGTAAGTAAGCCGTTCTTATTTCTTGTGTGGTAATATATATGTGAATCCTTTTCCCCGCCACCTTCTGAAAAGAACGTAGTAGGGTGTTGAGCGAGAGGTCATAAGGTACCGACGGGACCGCTTGCAGGCTCCAGCAGGGACGCGAGGCCCCGAGCGGATGGATGCAGGTAAAAAGGAAGAAAGCCTAATCCTACCTCACGCACACGCCCGTGAGTATAAAAGTTACACACAGCGTGTACAGAGAGACCCCGACAGGTAAGCAAAACGCCACACACACCCACAACTGGTGACCCCGACGTGGCTGGGTATCGAACCGCAGGCTGGTAACTTAACGAACTGCGTTCGCTTGCGTGGTTTCGCTCCTCGGTAGGTCCTTGAGGATTGTCTATGACGGAGGCGCCACAACATAAATAACTACTTATACAAAAGTTATATATTGATTAATTTGGTGTTTAGATTGTAGAACTCCATATTTAAACTTACAATATTAAAAATCAAACACTGATTTGAGTTTACTGAACACTTTATTTTATTTTTACAAATATAAAAAATATGAAAACAAAATTTTTGTGACAATTGTTTCGCCTTGTTAGAGCATTTTCAAACGAATGTGTAGATAAGATGGATTGAATGTCCTTATAAAGTTATTTAATTGAAGGTACTTAAGTAGAAAATAAAAATAATCTTATGAACTAAAGCATGTACATTAATCGTAATTGAGGGAAAAACCAATGGTTAAGAGCGAGGCTGAGTGTTAAATGGGTAATGGGGAATTTAGGTATTTATATTTGAATTTCGGAAAAAATATAACAAAGTAAGTATTTACTGACATACATGTGTGTATTGTGAGATAATTAATGAAGCTTTATAGTTTTATAACTTTGAATAATTGGTGTCAAAAAAATATTAATAATATTAAAATAGGTTACTGTTTATTTTTATTTTAAAACTTGATTGAAATATTATGAAGAAATTTATCTAAAAATAAATGTTTTATTATACAATATTTCTATTTTAAAGAATTTTTTACCAACATATATAAATGCAATTGAAACATGATTCATATATTAATTACGCATCATATAAGCGTGTACAAAAAGGAACAAAGTAAATAATAACAGTTAATTTAAATATGTTTAATAGTGGTGAAGATATAAGGTTGGTTTGTTCATTTATTATTGAAAAATTATGATAATTGAGATATTTATTAATTTCTAGTATATTAAGTTTACGCCTTTTGCTTTCAACATGTAATGGAATCGGTTTATTTGAGATATTAATTTTATGATTATTTTCAATTAAGTGATTGGCCAATTGAGAATCTTGTTTTTTTTTTTTTTAAAGGATCTTATGTGTTCTGAATATCTAGTTTAAAAAGTGCGCTTAGTTTGCCCCACATTTTTTTTGTTGTTTTTTTTGTTTTTCCCTCGATTATGATTAATGTAGATGCTATAGTTCATAATATTATTTTTATTTTCTACTTAAGTACCTTGAATTATATAACTATATAAGGACATTCAATCTATCTAATATTCACATTCACACCCTAACAAGGCGAAACAATTGTCACGAAATTTTTGTTTTTAAATTTGTAAAAATAAAATTAAGTGTTCAGTAGACTCAAACAGGGTTTGATTTCTAATATTATAAGTTTAAAGTGATATAAATATTTATTTGTTAAAAATCAATTTAGATCTGTCAAAAATTTAGCCATTCTCGAGAGCCGTTTTCAAAACAAGTACTTTTTTGTCACCGCTAAATAGAACTTAGCCGTCGACTTAATCCAAATTTGAAATCATTATTATTTTTCCTCTATCTGTACCTTATAATGCATATCTTGATCACGCAGACATCAAAATAAAATAATAATCAACACGATTTGATTGAATTTGTATTATTAATCAAACATAAACTTACCTACAAATATACGCCACGACTTTTGTTGTAGTTGCAGTTCGGTGTAGACGTGGCGTGATTACGAAATTCGTATTTCGCCATGTGTATAATATAATGTTGTAGATCACTGAATTTGATACTGAAATATTAAAAAATCAATAATGATTGTACGGAAATTATAAGTGCAGTGTTCAAAGTGAAAACAAGTGTTAAGTGTGTAATTTTAAGTAGTTAAAGTCCATTTAAATGTTACAAATTAGGGACAACCGAATAACCTTTTTTTAAATCACAGCGCTGACACGGCATCTGACAGATAACTTTTTGATTGCTCGAATGCTCCGAAAATGCGAGTGAGTAAATATTTTTTTTATTTCGTATGTATTATTTCTTCCATACTATTTCTTTTTTGTACTACTTTTTTGCATTACTAATTTGGTTATAATATATTTTAACAACTTCCTGATGATATATATTTTTTTCTACAGATCGGTTATGTTTTATTCATCACAAAAGAATAGCCACTATGTTTTCAGGCGTAAGTATAGCCTGTGAGCTCGCCAATACATGACAGATGACATTAACATAACCATAGAAAAACATAGCCGTTGAGCTCTCAGAAGTAAAGCAACGTGAATGCAGCAATGCTTGAACTACATGTCAATAATATTCTAATAATAAATAATATTATTTGGCCATACGGAACTTTAAAGCACACCTTGGTTTAATTACTAATAGTATTTTATCGGTTAGGTAGGTGTATTTAAAAAAAATGTTGGGTACCTGAAAAAAGCACAAATAATTATTTTTTTGTAAATGATGTCAGTGGCGACACTCAGAGAGTGGCTTTGTGACGTTTTGACATTTTTTTATAAGAAATTCATGGCGTAGCCGAAATACTGTTATAAAAACGAGGATGTTTTTGTTGATTGACGTTAGCAGGCGCTACCCAGGGGCGACTTTGTGACGTGAGAAATTATTTAAAAAAAGGGATTTATGGCGTAGCCGAAATATTGTAATTAAAACGAGGATGTTTTTGTTGATTGACGTTAGCAGGCGCTACCCAGGGGCGACTTTGTGACGTGAGAAATTATTTTAAAAAAGGGATTTATAGCGTAGCCGAAATATTGTAATTAAAACGAGGATGTTTTTGTTGATTGACGTTAGCAGGCGCTACCCAGGGGCGACTTTGTGACGTGAGAAATTATTTAAAAAAAGGGATTTATGGCGTAGCCGAAATATTGTAATTAAAACGAGGATGTTTTTGTTGATTGACGTTAGCAGGCGCTACCCAGGGGCGACTTCATGACGTGATGAAATTATTAATTTAAATATTTTTTTTCATTTTACATAGCGTAGCCGAGATAAGAAATTGCGTGGTGTTTCGAAATTTAACCGTGTAGGTAGCCGCCTAGTTACAATATTATTTTTGTATTTGTATAACTCCTGTTTTATAATGTTTATGTATTTATCGCTATAAGAATTAAACTAAAGATAGTTTTTACTTTTAATCGCTATCCGTTTTTTAAATTATGTTTGTAACACTCAGTAATATTTATTTTTCAAGTATTCAATGTTATTTTTGCATTTTAATTAATATTGTTAATATAAAGCGTATTTTTATTTATTCGAATTTACTAGACTGTTTTTATTACAAAAAATAAAAATGCATATTTCTCTATGTATTTTTCTGTTATAAACAATCTATTAAAATAATACACATCAAATTTCCATTGTCTGTTGATTTTATTTGCAATCTTCTTTTTTTTCGATGGTTAAAACTCTAGGAAATTCAAAGACAATAATTTTTTTACTGTCATATATTGGCGAGCTCACACGCTATACATAGCCCTGTTTTCAGTGTCCAATTCTTCGAATACTCCATTTTTTTATTTTTTTATTCATTACCATATGCTTTATTAAGTGAATTCATACATCTTAAGAACTAATATAAACTTTTATCAACATAACTTTTTTTTTTTTAATTTCTCAAGAACGTATTTTTTTAAACTTATTTGAAATAATTCAATTCCTTTATTTATTTTATCTCTTGTGGTAACTCACCATACAGCTTCAATCCCCTGTAAAATGAGTTTTGAGATTATGTTTTTCTCCTCGTTGGTAATCTTATCTTTTTTTTATCCTTTGTTTCAAATGTATCACATTTTTGGTATAATTTTATTTTTGTTTTTATTGTTTTACTCATTTCCTTAATTATTTAATGCATTAAAATTGCTTTATTATATTTCAAATGCTGCTTTACTGTGAGAAAGCTAATTTTTGTGCATTTTTTAAACATAAGCATAAATATTTCTTTTGATTTTAATCCTCATCGACTTTATTGGAAGGATTTGGATATATTTAATTTATTTTTTATTAGGTAAAAAAACAATGGAAGAACCGTAATTTATGCATGATTGTTTTAAGGATAAGAGCACTATTCTTTATATCTATTACATTTCGCAATCTTCCTTTAAATGATTTTTTTGTTTTGTTACATCTTAAGAACCTGCTTTGAAATTCAAAAATTTATCTAAGTAAACTCTGAGTTACTTTGTTTCATCCACATAATTAATGTTTGTTATATCAATATTCATATTGAATCCCTGGGGTATATTTGCTCTCCCAATATTCGTATATCTTATTTTAGCGATATTTAATTTTGATTTATTCACTTTTTACCATTTCGATATATTTCCTAAATTGTTATTTTAATTTATTATCGTTGTATCATAAATTTATCTTGATATGTAAACTAGTGCATCATCTGCAAAAAGTTGGATCTAACAATATTTAAGAAATTCAGCAATGTCATTTATATATACGATAAATAATATTGGCCCTAGCATTGAGCCTCGGGATACTCCTATATTATTTTCTTTTGCATTTGAAATAATATTTTTAAATTTTGTTAAATGAAATCTTTTACTTAAGTACCTTTAAAACCAATTAAAGGCATTTCCTCTTATTCCGATCAATTAATTTTTTTCTACTATTCTTATTCTATAGTCTCAAATGCTCTTTTAAAATCTAGAAAAACCACCCATACATATTTATTTTGGTCAATTTCTTCTTCACAGTCATTAATTACTGTATTTATTGATTTCCTCACGGACGTTGTCCAATTATACAATTTACAATAATATAACAACATAAGAATGGTTGAAAACAATTTTAAAAAAGAAAAAAAACATAGACATACATAGAAACATCAATTATAAGATCTGAAATATTTATTTAGTGCTCGTTTAAATCTTTCAAATTTAATACAAAAAACGTCCAGATCTTGTCTTGAGTTAACAATACGACAAAGACGGGCCGGGCTATTGGAGAATTAAGGCCATGGTTTGTTCTTTGCTGATCTATGAACAGTACTTCATTGTTTCTTAACCTACGAGTAGGAATATGGAATTTTACTTGTCCCAGTAATGGTGGCACATTGATTATACCATTTAGTATGCCGAACGTTTAGATGGGGTCAATATTAGTTCTAGGTTTTTTTAGACTAGAAATATTTAACATTTACTCTATATCAGCATAAGAATAATACGTTCTCTCTAGTTCAAACATCCACGCTACTTTTTGACGCAAGCGATGTTGGACTGATTCAATGTGATTAATGCGATTTATATAGAATGGTGACCAAACCACGGAGGCAAATTCTAGAAAAAGGCGTTCGCCATGAGTTGAGCAATAAAGAGTTTTGATAGTACAGACATTAGTAAAATCCGAGGATATTTTGTTAATGAAGCCAACTAATTTCAGTGATATATTGACTTATTATCTATATGCTCGTTGTATTTCAATTTATAGTCCAAAACAACTTCTAAATCTCTGATAGACTTAACTGCATCAATTTTGGAGTTTTATATTAAGTACTCGAAGAAAATCGGTTGTTTTGATTTATGAAGTGACTATATTTTGCATTTTTTTAAATATTAAGTTCTAATCTATTGACTTTACACCATTGATTAAAAAAAAAATGTCTGATTGAAGAAGAAACCAGTCTTGTTAAGTTTGAATTACTTTGAGAATTTTGTTGTCGTCCGCGGTGAGCTAAAAGCGAGAGTTAGACAATGATTTGGCAACATCATTAATATTAGAGGGTGAAAGCACTAATTGGTCAAATAAATAAGTGGAAGTGTACCCAGTATTTTAAAATTAATAACTTATGT
Organism: Micrasema longulum; assembly: GCF_059751315.1. NCBI lineage: Eukaryota > Metazoa > Arthropoda > Insecta > Trichoptera > Brachycentridae > Micrasema > Micrasema longulum. Next base: position 588,107 of record NW_028277249.1, on the reverse strand, counting down.
GTAAATATAAGTTATTACATCATTAAAATGGAATTCCATCAAAAATTGACAGTCTAATAAAAAAAACATAATTAATAAACAAATTGAAAATCAGGGGTGCCAAATGGACACCCCGAGGTACACCCGATGTAACGTCAACACTGGTTAACAAATAGTTATCTATCCGAACATTTTTTTTCCTACCAGTAAGATAAGAATCAATAAATGGGAGTAATCGATCTCTTAATCTCAAGACATGTAATTTCGATATGAGAATTTTATGATCTACTTTGTCAAATGTTTTGGAAAAATCAGTACAGAGAACGTCAATATGTTGACCATCCTCAAATGCTTTGACAATAAGCTGGGTATAATCTACCAGATAAAAAGTGGTTGATCTGGCAGATCTAAATCCGGGCTTTTCATCAATCAGTAAATTCTTTAGCATGGGCGTAATTTTGCTAGCCATAATATTGAGATTAGATAAGTGATTTTGTTAGCAATAGTATTAAGGGCTGTTTCACACGAATGATTGTTTCTGAATCCAGATAACTCTTCAATAATTATATTCATTTTGTCCAGACATTCAACAAATTTATTTATGTAGATACTGGGAAAAATGAAGAATTTTTCAGTTTTATTTTCTTATTTTTGCTATGTAGACAATAAACTATATTGCGAAAAAAGGTTAAAAAATAAAAGAAAATAAATATTATGGTAATTTTTCTATAAAATAACGAATGATGCGGAAACGTTGACAACTCAATAAAAAATGTGTAAAAAAATATCCATTTGAACATTAGCTAAATTACGCTTTTGACAGAATGTGTACCACTGAGTTTTTATTTCTAATTTTATCGAAAAATTTTACCTTGGTGGCGATTTTTTAAATCCTTACTTCCATACTATAAATATGAAAGTATTTGTTTGTTTGTTTGTTTCCGTTACGTTACAACTCAGCAACTGATTAATGTGTTTTTTTTTATAGTCGGAGAGATAAGAAGTAAAAGAGGTTACTTTTCAACCCAAAAAAAATATCACTTCATCGGGAAAACTGTTTGTGGAAAAGTGAAATTTTCTTTCACTTTGTAATAGAGTAACCAATTAACGTGATTTTTTTAACAGGGATAGCCAAACAGCCAAAAAATGTCATTAGCTAATTTTAATTCCAAAAAGAGTATCTCACTCCCTTGGTCAAATTCTTAATGGAAAGATCAATTAATTTAAAAAATGAATAACAATGCAAGTCGACATCGTACAAAAAATCCTCGTATTTTTTGCTAAGCGATATTAAAAGGGGTGGCAATCGATACAAGCTACTTTTTTATCACTTAAAATAAAACGTTTCATTTAGAATTTTTTTATTGCTGAACAACAAAACTAATGAAATAACATAATTTGTCTCCCTAAAACTATGTGAGCAAAGCCTGCTGGTATATATACAATATAAAACACTAGTCGCCGAGTGATAAAAATGTTTGAAATCACATTTATGCTCCGATTATCGGTATGTAGCAGATCGTCTATATTGGGCAGTGTAGGGTTAAGTATGCCATTTAAAAAATATTTAAAAGAAATACCCGAGTTCATATTACTAATCTAAATATTTTAAAATTCAAACCATTTTCCAAAAGTCGCAAATAACTTGTGCGGGAAAATGAGAATCAAGTTGTGGTAGAGTAGAATTTAAGCATCGGACTTTTGGTCCGTGATTCTTTAACACTACCACACCCAAGGGATCATAATTTTCTACTTGTCATTGGATTTTGGGGAGTATAAAATAATATTAACTCGCGTTTACTATATTTTAAAAACGTATTTCCGTCAGTGCACCCCTGTAACTAAAAAGAGCTTTGCAATAACACCACTGGGCGTAGTTTTTCGTTTGAAATATTTTTTTAATTTACATTTGAATATTAACTGTTTAAAGCTTTGGAAATCACTCATGATTAAATATTTACTAATGGAAAGTTACACAATCGTTTTTCCTATCCGAAAGGTTTATTTACACTTTTATGACATAGGCAATAATTTTGGTTTCGATTCTAAACATCACGCCTGGTTGGCGGTTTCAGAACGTCAAAATACGCGTTGGGCATGACTAAGCGTTTGGGCATAAGTTATATGTCATCCCTTTTCAGAGCTCAGAGCATGTCTATGTGGGTTAATATGTCTATGGGTGTCTGAGTTTATTTTTACATAACAAAATTATACTTAGAAATGCATTTCAATTAAATTATTAAATAAAATATTTTAGTACGATTTAATGGTTTTCTGATATAGAGCTTTGTCTTCGCATTAAAAGAAATGTGATCTTCGATTATCTTTAATGTACATACTATTAAGATATTTACTTCACGTATTTATATACTTTTGTTCAGGCTGTGGTTGAATCTCTTAAGGAAATCTATCGGCAAACTTTTAACATTTGGAAATTGCTTTATCCCTGAAAACTTTTACCAAACGTGTTTATTGAGCCTTTTCTTTTTTCTTGATGTTGATTTGTATGAAAACTTTGCAATTAACGCTCTACAACAATAAACATCTAACGGAAAGATTTTCATTTGTTTCCAGTAAAGTATGAGAAACAGAAATTGTTTGTTTATTAAGTTAAGTGATCAAAAGTATACATTTTTTGATTTATCTAATTAGTTGAGTGCTTTACATTTTTTGAGTATTCAAAATACAGGAATTCAATTTTATTATTGAAAGAAAAACTTTTAATTTGATATTTTTATATGTAAAATGGGTTGTTCCCCTTATCTCATTTATTTTTATAGGTACATGAATACATATTAAATATATTTAGAATGCTATATTTAATCTAAGTAACATAAATGATATTTTCAGCATTTGACTCTTCAATAAATTAATTCTCAGAATCCAACAAAAATATTATAAAATTATAGGGAGAAAATAATGAAAATAACATAAATCTCATTACAGTGGCCTTGTTAGTTTTCTTTCTTTAGCACATTTTATTTTGAACAATCAAATCACCACAAGAGTGCGGAATAGGTATTTTCATTTTTACTATTGAGCTTACATACCTAACTATAAATATAATATATAAATAAATAAATATAATAGACAAAAAGTTATAATGTTGCAATGAATTCCTGTTTTAAAACAAACAAACAAACCATTACGTCATTTCTCTGTGGGGGTAGGCAGAGAGGATAGAACACCACTTAAGTATTTCATTGTAAACAGACCTCAACTAAAGTCTTACATCTTCTCATGAACGCACGAGGATTATTTTGACTTTTGATATGTCGATCGACATATGATATTATTTTATAATTTAAATTTTGATGGAATATGTTATTTACAAATAAAATAAACAAAAGCAGGCTCACAGTACCCTGAGGTAGCCCAAAATTGCTAGTCTCCATTTAAATATTTGTATTTATTTTTTTTACCAATCGAAGTTGCGGAAAAAGTTAAGTTGTAAACCATTCAAAGGCTTTGCCATCCATTCCCACACCCTTTAATTAATAAAAAAAGTTTGTTGTCTGATACAGTATCAAATGCTTTTTTTAAATCAATAAATACACCAATGCACTTTTATTATTTGTCCAATAAATTATAAATAAACGTAGATAATTTTGCAAAAGCATTTAGTGTACTTATTTTGTATTTCAAAAATGTATTTTGTAAAAAAAAAAAATTTTCAAAAAAAATTTTTTTTTTTCCATAAAACCAAATTGGTAATCGTGAATCAATTTATTTTCTTTTATAAATTTAGTCATCCTTTTTTAAACTTAATGCAGATGATTAACAACTATATTTTCATTGCAGACCTGAAAATACCAGCAATGCAATAAAATCGATGTCATATTCACTAAATTGCGTGTCAACATGAACAAAAGAGAATGGTGTACTTATAAACCTATCTAAAACACAAATTATTTTTGCGGGTAGTTAAAGATTGCTTAGTAAGTTAGACGTATCTTCACTTGATCTTTTTTATTTCAATGGTACCAATTTAATACAGGAAATCCGTAAAAAAATCAGGAGTACTAATAAATGAACATCTATGCTGAAGAGCTCATACTAATGAATTGAGCGGTAAAATATTTTTCAGTCTACACTCACTTAGAAGGTTGCGAAAATTCTTACCCATCAATACTAAATGGACTCTGGTACAAGCATTACTTCTACCCATTCTAGATTACGCTGATTTTTCCATGACTGATTTAAGATGTGAGCAACTTGATAAACTTGAACGACTTCAGAATATATGGATAAGGTATGTTTTTGGAAATATGACAACATTTCTGATTATCGTAGGCAACTGAAATGGCTCAAAATTAGACAGCGGAGAGACTATCACTCCCTCTCACTTCTGTTCAATGTACTTCATAGTCCTAACGCTCCTATATATCTGTGTGAAAAATTTCAACGCTTATCAGTTCATGGTTTACCTCTTCGTTCTCATTCTCAAGGCACTCTCTTAATACCCATACACAATTCCTCTTTCTTCTCTAACTCATATAGTGTCCATGCGGCTCGACTGTGGAATCATCTCCCATCCACCATCAAAGATGTTACTACATTATCTCTGTTTAAATCACGTCCGAAGAAACATCTCCTTTTTCTTCCTTAATCTCTCCTCCTGTCCTCCTTTCTTCTTTTTTCCTTTTCCCACTGAGTAATGGTATTGATTTAAGATAATTTATACACAAACAAATTTATTTATATTTTCAAATACCTTTAGCTTTTTTTTCTCTTTATTTTCTTAAGAATATGTTTTTAATTGAATTATAAAAATATAACTTTTATTTTAATAGTTGGTTGGAAGAAATTTCCATTTGGCAATAAGCCCACTAATGTTAAATCAACATTATGTACAAAAAAAAAGCAAATAAATAAAAAATTAACTTTTTTTTCAAATATTTTAGCTGTATTTAAATTACTAATATAGGAAGGTAGTTAGTATTTTTTTCGGGATTCCCTGTTTTAAATATTCGAGTAATCATGGTTTTCTTATAATTAAAATTTCGCTATTGAAACGTTAATACGTTAAGATTGTTACCGTATGAAGTATTATTCTACGAAGTTGTATATGTTACATTTGATTTTGATGAAATATCTTGTGCAAGGTTTCTTCAAACCTTTGAAAAGTATTTATGTAAAATATTTGTAACTTTTGTTGCTGTTCAATAAGTCTTTAAGTTATTTCATCTTTATTTCGTTTAATTTTGCATATTTTTATATCTATTATTTAATTTATGGTATTTCATACATTTCTCCTATTATTTTCAAACAATCCTAGTTTTATTTTGGATATTATTTTATTATACATGCTAGTTTGTTTTTATATTTTTGGAATTTTTGAGCAAACGTTTGTCATTAAGTTTTTTAAAATGTAATTTATAAAGCTGTTTTTGTGTCTTACCGATACTTTTAGGCCATGCGTAATTCAAGGTTTGATGGGCTTACAAATAGATTTTTTCATTTTATGTGAAAAATGAGGAGACGATTCATAAATTATTTAAAAAATCACTTTAAACGTTAGCAACACTCATTTACATTATCACTTAGGTATAAATCTGTTCAGTTTTTATCTGCAAATTTATTTTTTAATGTTTCCATGTGTGTTTTTATTTATGGATGGTGACAATTATCTTGTTTGGGAGTAGTAATGTTTAAGTGGTTGTTCGTGTATTTAAATATGCACGAGTAATTATCGATAATTGTTGTGTGAATAACTGCCGCTACTATGTATCATTAATATCATTGATATTTGTAAATACGTGATCTAAGAATGGGGGCCTTTAGAAGGGAGATTATTTTTATATATTTGTTTAAAAAAAAAAGAAAATTAATATAATCGGTTTGAGACCCCTGTAACATTATTTATAAACAATTATACTTACTATTTTATTTGAATTAATATATTTATTTTTTTGTTTTAAAGAAATAGGTGCGGTGCAACTGACATTTTTTAAACATTTTTAAAATGTTAAAATTTTCTTTTGTTTAATAATTGAGTTTTGCACAATTTGTATGCGTGTTTATTGCATGAAACCACTGTGTTACAATTTTTTATTTTTTTATTTAAATGTTTGTATTTTTTATTTATACAGAATAATGTTTCCTCACTGGGGTGGGGTGTCCCGTGCCGAGGGAAACATTTTACAGTAGGTGAAACATGACTTAAATCAGTTATTTAACATAGTTAACATGATGAGAAAATAAAAACCTAATTAATCTAACTAACTTAATTATCATTTTAAACATAATAAGCAATATAAAATAAAATGAACATAAAAAAACAAAACTAATTCAAGACACTATTTTTTACCAATTTGGCTTGATCTACTCATCGATCCGTGCGCAATCCACCTCCACTATCGATTTCTTTAAAGCAATTTTATACTGTGGGTACTTAATTATTGTCCTTATGGACAATGGAAGTAGTTTGAACACTTTAACCGAGTATTGGCCAATCTTCTTTGACCGAAAGATATATTAATTTGTAATTGTTTTTGCAGCATCAGGGTGGAGTACCTAGTAACTCTTGTAATAGTGAAATGAGTTATGGAAGGAAGAGACTAATGTTTGTGTGCATATACATTTTTTTTTTCGTTTCATCTACTTTATATAATATTATTTGAAGGGTTTATTTTTACACACTACGTATTTGTGTATGTTAAAACGCACTGCGTGTCATGTATATTAATAATAAAATAAAAAACACCCCAATATTCTTATTTTTAGAGGTAAGGGTCAGTGCTGTGCTTTAAGCTCCTGACATCAGTGTGACCTGCGAAGATATAAATATTTTGTCGGGTCCCGGAGAATAGTTCTCGCCCTTCAAGCCCGGGCCTATTAAGAAATATTGTGTGCAAGGCGAGAGTTCTCATTTTGCTAAATCTTCCACTCCGAGCCCAGATACGTTAAGTATCTTGCTATCAGGTAGATGGCGAGCTCTTTTGCATCCTCAGGTTAAAATAGTGACCCCTTGAAAATTAGGCTTTTTTTATGATGTAAAGCATCACATTCACATATAACGTGTGTAGGCGTATATTACAGCAATAAACAGTGATCCAAAAATAAGTATGTTTATGAATATTATCATTTTTATTATTTTATACTTACGAATACAACTTACATACATAATGTGTACATCATCATACGTATGAAAGATTTGTAAATTTATTTGTATCTTATATTTTATTACTTTTTTACAATTTTAAAAAAAAAATGTACGAATTAGCTGTGGCTGTAAGTAAATAAATAATATTATTTAGGTCACAATTTTGGGAGAGCTTTAATTCCCGTACGATAAATTGCCGATGGTATACTCCGCACTGGTAGATCTCCCCGCGTGGAGCACAATATTCTCATCGCCCAATCATCGGGCTTATTGGGGATTTTCATAATCGAATTGGAATAAAACAAAGGAAAATCAAGGGCGTATTGTCGAGGATTCTAGCTAAAGAAGTATACTAGTTAAACCCATTTTTATATGCATTTTATATCTAAACACTTTTTAAGACTTTTCAAATATTTGTTTATTTAATAATAAAATAGCAAACATAATTATATTTTTGAACTCGCAAGGCTGAGGCTTGTATGCGGGTTACATAATATTAATAATAATAACATGTTATAAAAGGTAGGTACAGAGTTAAATTAAAAATAAAGACAATATTTATGCGCAAACTTAAAATTCAAATGCTCTTTTTTATTTAAAGTATTTTTTCTCTCGATTTTCACTTGGTGTTAAGTAAAACAGTTTTAGTACTACACTCTCCATTGTTATATCTCCATAGTAGTTTTTATGTCGAAGTACCGTCAGCTGCTGTGCCGATACTTGTCGGGTCAAAATCTGGGCCGCGATTATGATGGGAAGGTAAAGACGCCATACCTTCACCTTGACGGCATATAGTTGAAGATATATTCTCTCTAGCGATTACTAAGATCCACTGCCAACCTCCAACCTTCAAGTTTTGGGTAGGTACATCAATACGAAACAAGGGGAAGCGTACGTCACGGTACACATATCTACGCACTGAAATGACATGGCTTCAGTATGACGGCATAGTTAAAGATAAAAGTCTCTCGACCGACTACTAAGATACACTACCAATCCCCCTACCATCAAGCCTTTATGTAAGTACATCGGTTTGTACCGGTGGGTCTAGAATCTCTCAATACGTTTATGTAGGCATCAAAAGTGTCAAAAACTTTGTTCCACCGAGCAATTTCTGTTTTCATTACGATTTACTTAAATTTTAAGTCGTTTTCATATTGGCAGTTTTTAATCCTATTAAAAATATAGGAGAGAAATAAGTAAATTTTGATTTCGAATTAAATTCTGATTTAACCGTTAGTTTTTAAAACGAGTATTTAGATGCAAAAAATAAAGTCACTAGATTCTGCCATATTAACATATAATCTAGAATATCTAGGAGTAAAAAGTTGCCACTATAAAAAAATAATTCTGTTTATGTTTTGTTGTTTTAGTCTGTTTCACTATCTTCCGGAGTATACGTATCGAGACGTTAAAGGAGCCGGCTTTGTTATTGCTAGGTGGATACATACAGACGATCGTTAAGCATTTCGTATTGGCAAGTGTCAAAAGTCTTTTAAAAATCATGTTTAGGCAAGCATTTTTTGCTTGAATTAGAATTTTTTTTGGGGTGCATATTGACTTTGAAGTGAGCATTTTGTATCACAGAAGCCTATTTAAAATATAAATGAAAACTATTTTAAATGTTAATGAAGTAAGGAACGCGGAATATTTTTTATGGTCATTCATTGGTTCGTTTTGATCATCTGATGTCGACATTACAAGTAGGTAGAACATACCGAGGAAGATACAGATAGTACAGGAGTTAAGTATACCATCTCAATATGTAAAGATGAAGATAGCGTTCATAATTGAGGCCCTGGTAGAATACTTTAAATATAAAACTTCAGTCGAGGAAATGATCTGTCACTATCTTAAACTGACACTGTTAATAGGCAAAACGTAAACAAAGCCAAATAATATTATATAATTGTATTTTGCCTGAATTTTTATTTTTAAATTTAAGACAGTTAAAAAAAAATGTACTAAGACCCTGTCGGTATAAAACTTGAAACTAAGGCTTCATTTTCTTAATCCATATTAAATTATTGGCTCAACTAGCCCCAGGTTAACTAGTCTCAGCACTGTGTAGGGTAGGTATAGTTTTAAGTGGTATATGTTAAGCAAGCTACCTCTAAGCTTATTGCAAACTGCTTTTACTTGTTCTTCCTAATAAAAAATAGAATCTTTAATAATACCTTAATACTTTTATTTTAGACTTCATCTATTTTTGTAGATTTACAGTCTTGTAGATTTTTATGCAAGCAATCGTAAGTGGTGAGCATATACTAATAAATCTTCTCTTGATCTTTTATATGGGATGTGACGCGTAACGCTTTCATTTTTTTCGTGTTAATTGTTATTCATGTGACCATCTTCAGTAGTGGCATTAACAAAAATAACAATAAATATGACTAGTTAATTCATAAATTCCTCTAAGTAATTTTTTTGTGACTTGTTGGAGGAGATTTACCTGTATGAAAGTATTAATCCTAACAAATTTTAACAGGGATGGAGAATATTTCAGTGTAGGGAATATAGCAGTCTAGGCATTTACAAGCTTTCTGACCTGTCATTAGCTGGTTTCAGTGGCCACTTTAAGCGCTGTATAACATTTACAATTTTTCTTATGTTTGAACTATCCATATGTCTTCACCTCTTTCATCTGTTAATAAAGTGAAGTTAACGAGCTGAAACCTTTATTGATGTGAATAGATTAAGCTGAGATAGTCACAACATAATCTGATAATGCATTCGAAATTGGTCGCAAAAAGACGAGTACAATTAATTATAATACGAGAAATAACATAAGGCAGAGGCATACCGCCTTTTACTTTTATCTACCCTTCTCGTAAAAAAATATCACTTAATTTTTTTTTGTACCGAATTTTCTGCTTCGGTAACAAAGTAGTTGCTTGCAGACCTTAGGCCTCGGGAACGCAGCGGTGAGAACCTTGCCTCCTAAAATCAACTGATTAAAAATTACCATAATATGCTTCTAACACCGGCATCTCACAAATCCGAACCGGCTGTTTTCCGGCAGAGAACTTTATAAATTATTCATGGTTGCCATATTATCCACTAAAAAGCTAAAACGGAATTATTCTAGGACAAAAATGGAGCGCGATTCGCGGCTCGTGTGTTTCGTGACTTCGGACAAAAAAAGAACTGATTTAATTGATGTGTCAGCCACCGAATTAAATGTACTTGGTCCTTTGCAACTTTGTTATCTTCCCAAATATAATGTAGACTATGAAAGGATAACATTTCACGACTATGGAGGAAATCAATGCTGAATCGCTCATGGAAATGAAGGTCATATAAAAAAGTGCGTTCTAGAAATGCTTCGAAGATTGGAAGAACGCCAGCATAAGCGTTTAAGATCCAACGGAGATTATTTTGAAGGGAACAATTTTTTTTAATTATTTTTTTACTGGATAAACGAACATTCCGTGTTTATTTAAAATTATGTGCACATTATATGTACTAAGTTTATTTTGGTCAAAGTGCGTTATGACAAAACTATTAAAATGCTTTAGTTGTATACTGGGAATCCTTAAACGGTATTTTAATTATATCAAAACGTTTGTAGACAAAGGATTCTATCGTCTAGGGAATAATAAGATTGACATATTGCAACAGAAAGGAGAAACAAAGAATCCTTGTCATGAACATGGTTTACGATCTATCATCGGCTAGTTTAAGTGATAACTTTACACAATGTAACATATTTGAACATCTATCTTTCCCCAACTTTTCCAACCGTTGACTTTTGTTAACTCTTAAAAAGCTGTGCTACAAAATTCCTTTGTGCGCAGTGATGTAACATCGCGTTACCCCAAGAAAATACTAAATATTCAGAAGTTTACACTTTTGAAAAAAAAACACGGAGACATGCAATTAAATTATTTTTTTCGATAATTTATAAATATTAAATTATAATTCAGGCCTTCTAAAGCAAAATAAATCATAAATACGCCGGTCATATAACTAGTGTGCACTCCCGCTGACTGCCAACAACTAAGTGACTGAAAGAATATCTTCTTTTTTTCTGTCTCTTTCGCACAAAACTCCGGCCACAGAATAGCGTCCCTGTCTTCCTTATTATAAGTTCTATTCTCATTCCCTTTCTTATACAATAAAACAGATTTATTGTTGTATTGGTGTCACTTTCATCCGTATAATTATTCTTCGGATAGTTAGGACCAATATTATTTGTATCAATATTTAGTATATTTATACGCATTTTACTATCCAAATCCAATGTTTGAAGGTCCAGTTCATTTAAAGATCATAAAAAATACATCTTTATCATTCAAATAAATAAGAGATATACATTAAATCTTGCATTCTATGTAGACTCGTATTAAATCACAGCCACACAAGAGTTCAAGAGCAGAAACCTTTATTTACGTAGGTAAAGTTAATTTTGTTTATTATATCCACCATACTGGTAAGGCAACGCTTGAAAACACGTTTTTATTTTAATCCTTTTTCTTATACCAGTTGGGTTAATATTAAAGTTTGTTACGAATATAAGATGATCTTGCTTTCTATTGCAATACGTGGAAAGCTAGGTACTTTATATTTTTAATAAAAGTTGTTTTAGATGACTTTGGAAAATGTCCAAATATTTAACCCATTGCTTCTCTCTCACAAGTCTACCAATCATTTTTTGAATACTGTTTGAAAACATTATGGTTTAAATTGAGTTAACGGGTTAAATTAAATTATTTAAAATAATATCGGTCATTATATTTGTTGACCAAGTGTAATCCTTTTGATCTTTAAAAGACACGAAATTTTGTTTGAATGCTTACTTTCATTTTGTTTGATTTAAATCATTATTCAACTGCTAACAAAATTATTTTCTGATCACTTTGAACACGTTTATTGACGTTTTAACCCTTTAAAAGGCAGCGGGAGAACACTTACCATATAGGAATTCAGGATTCTCGGGCAGGCATCAAAAATTTATTTACCACATAAAGTAAATGATGTCTATGAACATACACAAGTATATTTTGTCCTTTAACACATGTAAAAATTTAAAAACTCCCTGCTTTTCACAGTATTTATCAAATAAACCAGAGGATTTTAGAAATTTGAATTTTCACCAAAAATTTGCTTAAATACCTTAATTTTGAGTTTTCGTATTATATTAGTGTATATTAGTGCTTAATTTTATGCAACAGAGAAAGAACACATTTTTGGGAAAGGAATATGGAAGTTTATGCATTTACAGAGCTGACGACCTGCAATTGGCTGGTTTAAATTGTCACTTTACACACTGTGTAACATTCACTATTCTGCCTATGTTTGACCATCCACATTTCGTCAACCCTTCCATTTGTTGACATTTGTGAAGTAAATGAGCCGAAACCTTATCACCTGGGTGAGATTTATCCGGCTGAACCAATTTACCTACTAGGCAACGCCAGAAAACAATTTTCCAATTTTTATACTTTTAAAACCAGTTAGTTTAATCAACAATGTTCTGAGCATGACAGGCTGGATTTTCTTAAAATTTCATAATCCATGTTTCCTTCCCAAAAATGTTTTCCCTCTCTGTTGCAATACATTTAGATATATACAAACATTTGGACATATATAGAACATTGTTTATTTGCTTTATTATCTAATTGTTGTTGATTTATAACAAAGTAAAGCACGTGGTAAAATTATATCTTAGTTCGCTTATACAATGTCTTAACAATGTATGTGAGACCATGAAATGACCATGAATGAAGCTGGATGGCTCTGAGTTATGATTAGAAGGAAGATTTATTGAATGTTGTACAATATCTGGAAGATTTTTTAATTTATAAAAATAAGTTATTGCGTTCTCCTTATTTATCTAGGTATTTTAATTTTAACGAATTGTAAACAACTCGCCTTAACAAAATGGGAAACGAATCATTGTTCAGTGGTGTTTGCATCAATTTTATAAGGAACCATTTTTATCGCACACAGGACAAGGATAAAACATCCGAAATTCAATATACAAGAACAGTGTGCAGAGTCTTACTATGTGCTGTTTCTTGTTTAGCAGACTTTCAAAATTACTTTTTAATTTTACTTTTACAAAAATAAAAAAAGTATTATCTGATATCAAAAAATAATTACAAAAAACAAGGTTTATATACATGTTTCATAAATTTCTCAAGTCTAAAACAAACATAACATCACTTTCCGTGTAGACTGTGAGAGTATATTTATCGCATATTTTTTTACCGAGTTGGGGATAAAATTAACAAAATCAATACATAAAAACATCTTTACAATTCCATTTTATCAAATTGTGGAAAACATAAAATGAATCGGGTTGTGATCCCGTGGCTAGTGTTACGGGCTCATGGGCCAAAATTTCGGGGTTCAAACCCCACTTTACTCCAACATGATTTCCATTTTCTAATAGTGAGTTGTTTACAACTCGTTGAAAATGGTCACTTAAATGGAAATATCCGGGGAAATAATACAAATGCAAATATATTTTTTTTTATTAAAAAGCAAAAAAAATACTAGGGCCTGCTCAAGGTTTAAAATAATACTTTTCTATGTAGATTCCCTTTTTTTTCATTTTGTATCTGATAAAAGTTTTGAACCCACGTTGCATTATTAAATAAACGTGATCTATTGAATTTTTTTAATGTCGTAATGTTATGCATGACAAAGAACATTATTTCTTTAGAGAAATAAAAATAAAAATTCCTTAAATTTTCACGGGCCTTCTAATAAATAAATTAAAAAAATATGAGTGATGTTAGTTACTCATTGCTCACATCATGTTTGTGTTGTTACTCAAATATATTTGTTATTTACTAAAGAATATTTGGGTTCATGTGCGTCATTAAAAAACTATTTATTGTGTTAGTCATAGATGAAATTGAAACATCGATAATTCGTGTTTTTACTAATAAACAATTTAACATTCAAAAGATTTTTCGGCTTTTTTCAGTTTTTTAAGAACATTTATGCAAGTGATAAGTGGTTGTAAAAGTCCGAAAATTGAATTTTTCTTATCAAAGATGAGTTTGTGAAAGTTAGGCAAATATGTTAATCATAAATAATAAGCAGAATATGTAAAGTGATCATTAGATAAACCAATCGATAACATGTCATAATTAGCATATAAACGCCTGGATTTCTACACTCCTTAATGATCCTTTCATCAAGGTTGCGATGTCTATATATTTTTTTTATTTCTTTTTTCTCTGTTGAAATATTGGTCCCTGTAGTTTTTTGAGTCATGTCAAATAGTTAAACAGAAGTCCATATGTATTCAAATAACATCATGACAATTTCGTTCAACAGGGCTGTTACTAAAGTCTGTCGCGATCATTTTAAGGGTGCTTGATATACCAAAAACCATACCAATTTTAAATAAGTGCAAAAAAGGTCTCGAGTGTCGCTTCCGATATATTCCTCTGGCGGCACATCCTTCAAGAGTGGGATCAATATCCGGTTTGGGAGTAATATCCTTTGTCTGAATGTTGATCCTTATCGTGACGTCCCAATTCTGTGAAGAGATTTATCAGCATGCGAAAACTGCTGTTAACCTCGGCATTTTTGCCATATAAAATAACCCTTATAAATGATGTTTCTTGATTATATTTATTATATAAAGTCCATATAATTTTACTGGCAACAATGGATGGTTTTTAAGCATTTTATTTAAATGTGAACCGTTTTGGACATTTTAATAATACATATAACCATATGGCATATATATGTCTGTATATAGTTCTGTGTGTGTTATGAAACCAGAAGCACGGAAGAGTGTTTTTGATTTGATGAATTATCTAGGGTAAAAATCCTGAAAAAGGAAATTTATAAGGGATCGGCGTGCGCTTCCAAAAAGATGCATGAATGTAGAGGAAACAAAGTATGAATTTAAAGACAGCTATCATTCTATCATCTCTGCCTACTTCAAAGGAGAACGGCGTAATGGTTCGTTTGTTTATTTAGTTTGTTATTTTCACTCAATTTTCTTATCCAAATTTACTTAAGAAATTTATTTTTGAAATTTACTTGTGAGTTTGTGTCCAGGCGGATGAAAAATACAGTTCTGTGTGTGTGAAATAAAACAAGAATTCTGGACAAGCGATTACTAATCTCAGGTGAAAATCGTGAAAGGGGAAATCAAGCAGTAATAAGTCGGCCTCGTAGTGTAGTGGTTGGCGCATTTGCCTACCATTCTTGAGGTCCCGGGTTCAATTCCTGACAAGATTATTATAAATATTGGTATAATGGTAGTTGGACACTGAAGTATTTCAGTGTCCCTGAACTAGTACCTAAAGCGTAAGACTAATCACTTTACCTTTCAAACAAAAATTATTGAGATATACTGCAATTGGAGTCCCAATGCAGTATTCTATGCAACATTGGGTGCGGATAGGAAAGCAATGATTTTCCATGGACTTGAAAGCACTCGTCCAAGATTCTGATACAAACTGAACTGTATTCTTCATCCGCTCGGACACAGAATTACCAAAATTTTATATTTACCCATGATTTATGTATTTTTTAGAATTTCATGACCTGAAAATTGATGACTTGTACTGAAAGTGTGCTGAATAATGATACGCTTTTTATCGATAAACATTTTTTAGACGAATTTCGGATTAGTTGTAAGTTGTGAAAACAAACTTTGCCCTAGAGATTACGTACCTACGTTTTATCGCGTTGTAGTCAAAACTTTGATATAATCGTTTGACACGCGAAAACTAAGAAAATAAATACCAACCCAGTGACATTTTGTACCGTATTTTTTTACATAGAAATAATCAAAAGAATTTTTTTTTTTTAAATAGCTTCTTTTTTTTAAATATCTTAGTAACGTTTTCCTTCAATTTTCCATGTTGATTTTATGATTTTATTTTTTTTATAATAAGAACATAATTATAATATGAAATTGATAACTGTTAAACGTTTATCTTAAAACTACTACTACTACCATCACGCCATTTCCCCGTATAGGTAGACAAAGAGAATGAACCGCCACACACGTCAATCTTTGCAAACATTCCTAGTTATACATCTTGTCATAAATGCCCGTCGGTTCTGTCAAACAAATCACCAAAAAAGATATACCCTGCATCAGCATTAGTTTTTATATATACAATTAAGGAAAATATTTTTTAAGTCCCACTTAGCGAATTTTTGAAAATTGTTTAAATGTAAAAAAACTTTTTTGATTAAATTTTTTTTTTTCTTCTTTGTGTTGAAAAAGTTTTTTTCTAAAAATTCTACTCATAATTTTTTTAAGTATGCGAGTGCTTGGTTGAGTCTCTCGGAGAAATATATTATTATACTACGGTCAATCATCGACTGATACTGTACAAGTCGATGATTGACGCTGCGCTTATTCACTAGTATTTCGAATGACACAAATCAATCTACCGACACGACATTAATGTCGTTAATCTTGTTAATTTAAAAATACAGTATTTGTTTTCATTATAAAAGAGAAATTAATATTAAAACTGTTTTGTTTATTCATGAAAGTGCATTTTTTAAAAAACGGTTATTATACATTCAAAAATTCATAATTAAAAAAAATGTATTAGCATAAAAATAGTTAGGAGGAAACGCAGCCTGACTTTTCATTATTCAAAAGTATTCCGTATTTCCTTGGATTATGGCACTAGAGCAAAATGTCTTTTTTACACACTATGGATATTTAAAAAAAAAAAAATTATTTTATTAACATAAACGGCAAATCGGCCTTTTACAAAATATTATAATACTGACATATTTGGCTTAATATATTTTTATTTTTTTTTAAAACATAAATTTCCTTTTACTAATGATAAATATAAAAAAATTAACCATACAAGATTTATATAAAAAAAATAATCTGAACATTAAACAACATATTTAGTAGAATGTTTAAACAATGAAAGAATAAATGTAAAAGACAAATTAATGAACAAAATATTTTAAACTAATACAAAAAGAAAATCGTAAGTACTGATTCATACAGCTGAGCAAAGTGAACAAATAATTGTATATATTATGAAATGTATAAATAAATACATATACTTACCATTCACCATCTTTGAAAAAGTTCAAAAGGTTTGTTCTATAGGAAAAATACCCTACACCAAATACATCTGATACGTGAGAATAACTATTGCCGAGTTCATGAAATCTGTTAAATACGGCATTACAAGTTTACACTGTCCGTGAATTGTTGCTTCAAAACGGTGGCACCTGTCTAGCAGGGGCGAACCGAGTATAGAAGCGATTATGCGCAGTTTACCATTATACTTGACTAACTATAATAATGTTTTATTGTAACTTTATTTACAGAAAAACAAATAAATTATTAACATTTATTTCAAATCATTTCCACCGTTTGTATTTTTATCTTTATTTAAATATAAATTGTAAAAAAGCGCGCCAGCGCCTGCGGTGAGCCAAGAAACTAGTTGATTATTCTAGCTTATTTTTTCATACAAATAAGCATACTTTATTTTGAATGTATTTACCCCAGTGCGGGTTTTTTCTCCTAGATTAAACATGCAGATTACACAAATTATTTGAAGAATCTTGATTTGGAAAACAGTATTTCAATCATTATTTCTTAAGAAATATTTTTCCTTGAGATGGTACTTATGACATAAGATCATAATTACTTTCATGCGTCATATTGCAGGACATATACCGCTCCACGCGTCCGTTTTTAGCACTATTAATTACTAGAATCATTCGGCTAGTTGACATTTCAATTGAATACCTAATATCAACTGAATTCATAGGGGTATTGTTTCTTAATTTCTAATGAATTTAGTAAATGTAGTAAATTCAAAGTAATGGATAATAAATTTATAAAATAGAATATATCACGAAATTACATCGTTTGAGTTGATTTCATGGATGAGAGCTGTTGTATCATACAGAACCACAGAAAAATATCAATTTATAGTATATAATACATACATTTTATTATGTACCTCCTATGTAGGTACAGATATATATTATTTTTTTATTGCTTACCTGTTAATAAAATCACCATTTGCCACTGCTGTCTAGTCATTCTTCCAGGCACCCTAAAGTTGATGAGAAATAACAGTTCAGGGCAATTTCGTATTGAATTTACAATTTCGAATTAATTTGAAATGTTTATAATTTTTCTTCTATCGTTAAGTTTTAACAAATTTTATGTTTTTAGTAAAAAAATGAAATTAAAAAAATTATGACTGATTCTAAGTTTAAAACTTAAATACATTAAGAATTATTTTGGACTTTTTAGAAGGAATTTTTTTGATAGCTGTAGTAAGAAAATATATATTGGCGTGATCATATTACAAAAACCCTAAAAGTGACCAGTTTTATTTGCCATTTTCAGACGTATGGTACAAAAATACGATAAATATTTTTGAAAAACGCAAAAAACATGGACAAATAATATTTTATTGTTGTACTCTTTCTAGAAAAAAAATTAAATCGTTTGAGTTTTGGGGTGCGGAGTAATACAAGACGTTGATTTTATTGAGTTTAGTTGAGCAAAATCGCTTTGTCATGTAGCTGTATTTTTCACACAATACCAGGAAGGCATCTTCGAGAGAATAACAAACAAAAAATGTTCAAATACCTATTTATCAAAATGCTCTAACACAGCATATTCTCTTGAGGATGGAAAATATTATTGTACATTGAATTAGATACTTTACCTATAAATCGACAACACCTAAGTTTAATATGGCAACCCACAAAACGCGATTTTACAGAAAGATTTTAATATATTTGCATCTAGTACAAATCTAAATAAAGACCAATTTTGATTAAAAAAAAATGTGTGCGTATTTATTTTTCATACCAACTTAATTAAAATTTAAGAAAATTAAAAAATGCTTTTTATGTTTTGTAAAAATACACATACGATATTATACTCCGAGAAAGACGTTAAGTTAAATATCATATGATTGACATACAATTTTAAACATAATTATTTATATTTTAAATTAGGATTGATTGATGTTTATAATCGTAAGAGGCACCAACGATAATACACATTATTATTCTGTATTTTATAATATACGAGTATGTTTCAAAAAAATCTGGTTTGTTTTATTAAGTTTCAAAGGCTTAACCACATTTTTGTGCTTAATTTAAATTTATTATTTAATTTTTCACATAAACAGGATTCATTTTTGAAAAAATATACAATAGAATGATAAATAAAAGAATACAGTAAAAAAACGATTCACCCGATGGGCGTCCATTTAGTTCAAGAACACAATCCTTACTAAAACTTACGCCACTTCCAGTCACCCCTGTCATTCGAAGAAAATTATTGAAAGGGTTCATACAATAGTATACTTTACAAAAAATATGAGATATGATAATATACGCCAAAAAAAACCTAACCAAAGGCATTTAAAAAAAATCATTGAAACTCAAGATATAATAACACATAGGCGAAATATATTAAAAACTCAAAATCAACCATGTTTGTGTTACGACATAATATGTAGGAGGGTTGATATTGATTTTCAATTGAACGTAGTTATGCAGAAAGCAGCCAGCCATAGAAAAGTGAAACTGAGATAATAGCACTTTTGTGGAAATTGTGAATAATCAAATCTACACCACAGTTGGAATGTTTTAGACTTTTACAAATTGTAAATAATGAATGCATAAGTTTTTTTTGTATTGTAAAAAATAATCTTACTATGTATTTGACCATTTTTAATGAGTTCTAAAGTACTGTAAGATTTTTCTAGTGCAATGGGTGTTTTCTATAAATTGAAGAATGCCGTTTTTGTGATTGACACCATTTTCAGAAGGTGGTTAACACAGTTTTTTTGTATGAAAGCGGTCTGGCTATTTTTAGCAGAACATAGAATTGACTTTACTGCACCCGATAACATCAATGTATATTTTTTTCAAAATTGTGGACTGGCTGCTTTCTGCATAACAACATTCAATTGTTGTTTTAAATTTATTATAATAACTTGGAAAAATTTCCTATCTTCAAATGTTAACGGTTAGTTAGGCAATATCTCATACGGCTCTAAAATTTTCAAAATACGAACTGTAAAGGACCCAACCTTTGTTCGCATGACAAATCATCGTAATTTATGTCAATCATTCTATCTTTTACGACACAATTTTTCCAACCGTGGAATACGGTTGTACGCGAATCGCATTTTTTCTGGAATACATTTTTCAACCAAATAACTCCCAAGGGATATATTCGGGGTTGTAGCATTTTTTGAGTATTTTTCAAAGTGTGTCACATAAGGCGTGATGTATTTTACATCTCAATAATAAGGTATCTAATAAAGTTCTACCTACACACCACTGATGTTGTGTCATTTATCTCAGCTGTCTTTAATAACCTTTCATATAATATGACAAATTTTATTATATGTGGCCTTAAAAATCACTTCTCCAATGAGGAATTCCACTGTTTTCTATTTTTTTTCCATAAGCGTACTATTTAACTAAGCAAAAATAAACATTTATTCATTTTTTGTGCGTTATTTACAAATATATGATTTTTTAAAGTTACATTTATCAAATACCACGCCAAATGACTGTAATCAGTTAGTCACTTTTCAGTAGTGACGTCGTGAAACGGTTGGCGTTCTTACTTTCAATGACCGTGGTAAATTGTATTTTTCCAGCCAATAACAAAATTGACAGGAATTTATGGAATATTGCTTTGATTACTTCATTTAGTTGATTGTAATTTGCCATTTCTATGTTATGGTTATTTTTTATAAATTTTCTATGTATGGCTGTTGAAATGTCAAAACTTTTCAATCACAAATTATACTATTTTTTTGTATGGTCAAAATGTTCCTTACGAGGTGCGGGGGCTTTAAAGCGGAAACCGGAAATACTACTCGTAGATATAAGAAGTTACGTCATTATTTACGATTTTAAAATGAATACTATTTTTAACATTTTTTATTTATTTTTGCGTGCATTTTTGAGATATTTCATACTACTCCAATTTTTTTAAATATTCACGTGTACACGAAAACATTTTTAAAATTTAATTCCGGGTTGGGCTGGAATTCCTCATTGTCAAATAGCACGTACATGATTTTAAATAACTAATTTTTATTCTTAACCTTTTCTAACTAAATGTTTTTTTACGTGATCTGTTACCTTTTTAAAAATGTAAATAGTTTTTTGGCATTCGTAAGGAACATTTTTATTGTTTTACCACATTTAAGAACGTCTTTTATTTGACATGGTTTAAAAAAGAATTTAATAAAAAATCAAATATTTGTATTATTGCATAATAAAATATTGTTTCTTATCTATTATAATATAATAACTGAAAACAATTCATTCTGCTTCAATAGCGAAGTTTTTATTTATACAAAAATTAATTTTGTTGTATTGTGAATAAATATATTGAGTCATTGTGTAATACGTAGATATTTAAATTTAATTCTTAAAGGTACCAACCACAAAAAATAAATCAAAATATGAGCAATTAGCAATAAATTAAATAGTCTGCACGTACTCATAGTTCAATAAGTTTCTTTTTTATCAGTCGAAAATTATTATGAAAAAATAAATAAATTGCATGATTTTCTTAAAAAATAACTTATAAATTTATTTATATTAGGTGCTTATCTATAAAATTGCCGTTATTACAAACTGGTCACTTTGAAAATGATTAACCTCCGTTTGTGTTCAAATTCATAGATTTTTTTTCTTTAAAGCCACCTTATTTTCCACGTTTTCAAAATCAGTAAGTAATTATTTGTTCATGGTTTGTTATTGCTTAAATATGAATTTTCATTAATTTGTTGACGGATAATTAGTATTGTTTTTGAATAAGAGTTCCATCACGGTATTGAAGCGGTGCAGATGGCATCCAACATCATTGGTGTGTATCTGCTGAACACCGCAAGCGAACGAACTACATGCTTTTGGTTTGAGCACTTCCGTTCGGGAATTTTCGATTATATAATTGAACCCCGTGGAAGACCAAAGATAAGAATAATTTTTAACCCTTAAAAATAGACGCACTATATCTAAATTGTGCTCTTTACATAAATTATTAAATAAAAAAGTAGACCCTTTAACCTACATTCCAAAATTATTTTTGATGTCCCCTTTCGCGTGACAAGAAATAAGTATTTACTCCACCTGCCAGTCTATGCACAATACTCTTTCCTCTATCGTTCTTGCTCAAACAATAAGGTTTTTTTCATCCATTGATATATTTAACATACCCCTTAATTTATTTAAAAATAAATTAAGACTTATTCTTTCTGGCTGTGATACGCTTCCACTTGCTATTAAATGATGCTCACGCTTACACACACCTGAACACTTACTCCTACAAAAATACACATAAACACACCCTTTCGTTGTACCACAATTTAAAATGTATGATTATTATTTAGAAACTTTGCTGGTCCGTCTTTAAACTGTATTTTTTTTATATAATTATATTATTGTCGACTGTTTGTTTCTGTAAAATACATTATCACTTTATTATTTTCGTTTTGCGGATTATATAAATTATGAGGACATAGAATTTTTATAAATCGGTATTCGAGCATTGTTTTCCTGTCACTGTCTTGCAAATGCCTCCCTTCAAATAACTTAAAATTTTTAATTTTTAGATATTTTTTTTTGCAAATGTCAAACTCTGTATCTCTCACCAACACAAGTGCATTATATTTAAGAGTGCGATTCTCAAAAATGTATCGAATGTCAGTTGATATCATTTTAATATGACCAAAATTCCAGTAAAAATAAATAAACCAGTAGAAATTACAAGGAACCTTTCAATTTCTTATTGAAGTTATTAGTTTTTTTTCATTTCTATGGTCAATAAATTTTATTTTGGCTTTTATTCTGTTAATTTTAAGGTCGAAATTGTTGCTCTTATTTTTATATTAAGAGAGAAGTTACCTATGTCATTTTATTATTATAAAGGAGTTGTGTCTTCGATGTATCTCTTATATGATATTCATATTCCATTAATAATAATGGTCTTGTTTCAGTTCTTTAATACTACTCGCGTCGAAACCCGACTGGCAGTTTAAAAATGACTGATTTGCGTTGGACATGAGTTGAGTGTCATAACTTTAGAGGGCTCAGGCTAAAATGTAGTGTGATTTTTCTTCATACACACGAATTCTGATGGATTATAGTACTAGAGAAGTGATTTTTGTACAATTTTGATTTTAGCACGACGAGGACTCTTAGCCAATCACATAAGGATATAAGGCGAAAAACTAATCATTATTACAAATATGTAAATCAAAAAAGGTAAAGATAGATAACGTGTTATCTTATTTCTTAAAATTCTGGATATTTATAATTTCATTATAATTCTTCTGTTCGCGTGTATGTCACTGAACTCCTATACGGCTTAACCGATTTTGATGAAATTTTTTGAGTGTGTTTAAATAGGTCCCAGAATGGTTCCGATTTACAATTGAACCCAGTTGGTGGTGCTGAAATTTCAGTGTCAAATATCACTAAGTATAAAGTTTCTCGAAAATTCTAATAATCTTGAATAATAGCAGGCAAGCTAACATTCAAGTAGGACAACGTCTGTCGGGTCCGCTAGTTTTGTATAAATATTGAATGGTAAGGGTGATAAAATACATCTCTAAAGAAATTTATCAAAGTTGGCGCTATTTAGTCTCATCGTGGCGGTGTTACCTTCATAAAGACTCATTGGCATGTAAACAAGAGGGATTTTGTGCTTCAATTTCAATTAAAAAAGCCTGTAGTTTTACCAATTTCACACAATCAAAAATTTTCTTGAAGTCACATACCATAACTAGAACGGTATTTTTTTTTGTTGCTTTTTTGATAATCTGTTTGAAGATAAGGGTTTGCTCTTGAGTTCCTTTTCTTAAATCCCGCTTATTCTTCAGATTGTTCTGAAAAGAATGCTTTTAATCATTCATTTTAAGAAGAAAATATTTTGTCTTCATAAAAAAACAATATTTTGAGTTTGTCCAAATTTTTGTAGACAAGGACTGGATTCAACTCCCTGGGGAGCTGTTTATATTAACATATGTTAACCTGGACTTCTATATTACCTTCTCTTAAATGTTCTTCATCTCTGTTGTAATATGTTCATAAAAAAAAACAAGTATAAGTATAGTTTGAACATTCCTCTGTAGAACTATTTTATGTTGTGGCATAAAAACCAGGGGACAACAATCCTTTGGTCATTTTTGAGTCTTTCACAAAAAAATATATGCACACTGCAGTCTTCGATTTTTAAATGGTTTCGATGGAGATTAAGTCCACATCGAAAACTTTTCTGGGTTTAAACTCTTAAGGTTGTGAATCGATTTTTTTCTCTAATTTTAGTAAGACTGAACTATCCAATGTCGGGATCTATAAATTTCTCATAAATCGTGGTTAAATAATCGATTAGAATGGTTTGTTGCTTCTGGTAAATTAGAAATATTTTTCCAAAGTTCTGTAATGGTATTAATTTGTAAAACTCTGGATGCATTTTCATTTTTGATTGCCCATGTTTTTGGATTATATTAATAATATTTTTTATTTATTTATTATTTTTCCATTTTCAACTTTAATTAATTACAACAACAATGTAATCTCACTGGGGTGACCCGTGCAGAGGACCCTTAAAAATATCCTTTAAAAAATGTTTCTACATTTGAGAATAAACAATGAAGACTTACTTAGTAAACAGAGATAATTAACAAAATGTTCAGACAGTTTAAAATACTACGTATTATAATTAATTTATATAAATATTGATAATTTACATGATAAAACGCAAAATGAAAGAACAAAAACATAACATTTATATACACTCGCTACATTCGTGGAGCAGTTTATTCAATATTGGTTTAGGCTAATGAGACAATTCATTTTATTTCCACCTAGCTCTACTATCCATTTTTATATAGCCTTTTCAAACATTTTCTCGCAACTGATTGTTTTAATAGATAGAGGAAGGAGGTTATAGATTTAAATTGAAGAATACTTATGATCCTTTTGTCCGAAAGTGGTATAAATTTTTATTTTTTAAAGTTTTCTTTGTGTTAAAGATCTAGTGATTATATTATATGTATGTGATGTTGACTGTTGACTCAACGCATTCTGTCGATATGTTTTAAAAATATTTTTTAATGTTAGTGCAAAATGTTGATTGCAAATTTTAGGCTATACCTTGAATAAAAACTACTATTTCAATGCTTAAAAAAAATATGGGAAAAATAATGAGTTGAAAGAATAAAAAAGCTTTTAATGTGATTATCCTGGAACTTCTTTTAATGACTAAATGCATTATGTCAGTAAAACCTCGATATGTACTTCATAATTGATTTTTTTATATTTCAACATATCTGTTAGTGGTTTGCAATGGGGGCTTTGATTTATCTTCGTTTTGAACCTGATAATTCATCGCATGTTTCTTAAACGGAAAATTAAAATCTTATTTTTCAAACAAATAAATTTAACGTGTACATCCAGACTGATTTGTATTCCAGACATTTTTTAAATATACACTCTCTATTTTACTTGATCGCCCGGAATTAGCATGAGCAAAATAAATTATATATCTTTCAAGTTGTTTTCTCGAAAACGAAAATGACAAATGGCTATTTTATCGTGAAGATATCGCAGAGATTTTAATTTAATTTAGATAAGCACGATTTCACAATTGTAGTAATAAGTGGCGGATAACAGGCCTTGTAGAAGTATAACACTTACATTTCTTTCAGAGACATTTTTTAAATTTATAAAAAAATAATTGTAACAAATCTAGTAAATAATAAAATACAATTATTAATAATAAAAAAAAAAAAATAACATTAGAATCTTATTTCAAAAAGTATTCGATTATTAATTTATATAGTTTGAGAAAATCCTTGTTTATCTTAACAACTTCTCATTCTGGGTCTTTATATCATCTCCTGACTGTTAAAGATAAAAAATATATGCTTGAAAACAAAAAAAAACAAAAAATTATATACATTCGTATTACATAAACAGTAAGTTACAAAATAGCAGTTTTTTAAATCCCAGTATTTTTTATCGTCATTGGTCAATTTTTCATGTACTTATTAACAATTATTAGAACTTATAAATACGGGTGAAGCGTGCCTTATACCTACGGATACGAGACATCAGACAGGCGCCGTGGCGTAGTTGGTTAGACGGTTATCTGTGAAACTGGCGTCGCGGGTTCGATTCCCGTCAGTTGCAAGAAAAAAATCCCAGAAAGATTTTTTTTCAATTGGTCTGGATGTAGTGATGAATTTTTACTACCTTTTTCCATATCCCTTTTATCCCACCTGCTAACAAGCCTCAAAATAGAGGCTTAGTGGGTTATTCCTTTTAAAAAAATGATGATTCAAAAAATTAAAAATTGCGTTTTGCAAAAGTCTCATGGATTTTGAGTTATTAGTTATTTTTTGAAAATTTATGAAAATTTAAGCCGTATAAATTTCACTGCAAAAGAATTAATCGAAGCAAGAAAACGAAATGAAATTATGAATTTTTTAATTACATTTATTACAATAAATTTTACAACAGGTGTTCAATTTGACTACCACAAGCTCTAATACATGTTATATACCTTCTAACGAACGATAGTTTGATCCTGCTCACATATCCGGCTTCACTCACAAAATTCATTGTTCTGCTGTTCAGGTGAGGTGATGGTCTTATTGTAGACCTTTCCCTTCATTAATTTGTAACCTTACTTGAAAATTTTTACAAAACACAGTTTTTGAGTTTTTGAACTATGTCCTATAGACTTAGGCATAAGGTTATCCATGCATTACGCCACACTCCGTATATATTCTTATTATTAACCGATTTTCTCCACAACCTCTTTCAATTTTTTCTAGGTTTCTCTGTCTTGGACATTCAGTTTCTACCCATGTCCCACGATTTCAACGATGTCTACAGTCCATCTCCTCTGTGGTCTCCCCACTTTCCTTTTATTTTCGTTGGATCTCCAATTTAGCATTCTAGGGGTCTATCTATCAACATCTTGTCTCGCCATATATAAGCGGATTACATTATTATTTTTTCAATGTTATTCACCCTTTACCATTAATTGCCTGATTTTCCTATTTTTGTTCAAAAACACTTTCTTCAAATGGTTTTACTGCGGTTGTAAATGACAATTAAAAATGATTTAGTTTTTGACCTCTATGATTTTACTGCGTCCAAGCTCATTACGCGGTTAGTGGCATACATAGAAAGGGCATTAAACATTTTATGACTAACAAATTCACGCTTCCTTGCATTACACTTACTTTATTTATTGTATAACAATATTATCTTGCTGTGCCAGCGAAAAGGAGTTAAGAACATCATAAAAAATTTACAAATAAATCTTTATTCTTGTTTTTGACTCAGATTGATAAAAAAACAGAACGTTTCATCATTTTTATTCAAAACAATATAAGATAAGGTATTTTCACAAATTGGGAATAACATTAAAATTATATTGAATATTATTGTAATAATATTTTACTTTTTTTTCAATGCATTAAAAACAAGTTTTAATAACGATTTTCAGGTTTACAAACGACAACACACAAAACTACTTGCAGCTGGCGTCACGTCACTTTGAATTCACACGTCATGTCATGCCCGCCAAGTGGGCTTCAAACAAATATTGCGTACAAGTATGGCACGGTAACGACATACGTGCCGTTTGTCTTATAGGGTGCGATACGTCTTGTTTTTGAAAATTTATAGAACATCGAACGGAAAAAAATAACACCTTTACCATTTAACTTTTTTGTTCACTTTATAAAAAAACCCTATTTACAAATCACACGATATATTCTTTTTCTCGGAATAGCAACCCTTCCACAAACCCCTACCCCTTTTTTACCCAACTGCTTCTTTAGTTCCATCTGATGCATATTATTTCATATATCCGGTGCGTTTCGTTGCACAGACGCGTTAGTTCAATACGTTTTGAATCTTGATTTTCAATTCAAAAAATTTAATGGGATGTTCTCAAAAGTACATTTTAAAAAATTTTCCTCTGAAGTTTTGCGGTATGGCCCTAAAAAACAAAAGATATTATTATAATCAAAACATGATCATTAATATAACTCCTTATTTATGTTTGAATGCTCTAGTTTTTATAAACATTGATTCTCTGGTAATAAATATAGATGAATATGAAATCGATTTAAATGAAAAAAAAAAAAAAGAAAACTTAGTAGTTAGTAACATTAAATAAACATTAAAATAAAATACAATTATCTCTATTGAGTTTGATCTAAATTACGAAATCAAAAATTCGTTTTATGATTTTAATTCATTTACGGAAATCAATCAACGATTGAAGCAAAACGTTAGATAAATAAAAAATTATAAGAAATACCTCTTATTAAAGAATAGGGAAGATTCTAATATTTACAGCTTTCATAACTCGAAAATGTTTTTATCGTGCCTTCGTCGAGTTGATGTTTCAATCGTACATCTATTGACAAGGATTTGTACTTGTAAAATAAATAACTCTCACATTTCACAGCTATATTGACTTCTATGTGATTGACTAAGCAATATAAAGTCCATGAAATTTTATTATCAATGCTATATTATTACACTGTAAATAATAAAACGCGGATTGAATCGAGATATTCCATAAAAAAATAGCAGCCCTTCTTACTAAAAATAGATTCGACTCAAAGTACGTCCTGTCAAATAAGGATATAAAAAAGGAAACAAACTTACCTCTAGTCAATCTTACCGGATGTATACGGAACTTTACTATAAAATAAAATGCAGTGTACCTCGTTCATCTATTTCAAGAAGGTAAGGAGATCAGTATTACCAGGTGCCAGCTCAGTTACAATGAAATAAATAATTAGTTGTAGAACTACCTTATAAACAAATATTTCATGCCTACCCAGCCAGGAATCGAAGCCAAGACCTCAATCATGGTATGTGAATGCGCCCATCACTACAATACTAGACGCACATTTTTCCACTCGATTTCCTCGATCATGTGTAACAGGTAGGTAAGGTGATCAGTCTAACGCTTCAAATTCCAATCCGGAGACAGTAAAATGTTGCAGTGTTAATCAATTAAAACAAATATTTTATGCTGAATCTCACAGGAATCGATTCCAGGACGTCTAACATGAAAGGTGAATACGCCAATCACTTCAATAGAAGGCTGATTTTCCTCCGCTTGTTTTTTTCGGTGTTTTGCCTGAGAGTATCATTAAGTCAGAAACATTTGTTTAGGATTTTGGTCCAATTTACACACAAAACTGCATTCATCGTCCGCCCGAACATGTATACAACAACGCACAAATAATATCAACCTGTAAAATAATAATGGCGGTATAATGCGATCCGAAACATCGGAAAAGAGTGCGAACGACATCTGAACGAGTTTAAAAATCTAAGATTTATAATTACCCGTGAGCTTTTTCAGAAAGTCTATGCGAAGCTTTACCATATTATTATTTTGCTCTCGTGCGGGGAGTTATAGGATTTTAACTTTAGCCATTTTAGTTGGCGGGTTCTGAAACCGCACTCAGCAGTCGTTCCTTATTTCCTAAGATTTACAAGTTGCTCTTCTAGCAGTTGCACTTACAAGAATAGTTGGCGTAGAGTTATATATTCAACTGCCCCAGTTTCAAGAATCATAATTTGTCCGGGACTAGAATACATTTTATATTCACCCCGTAAAAAAAGCAAGATAAATTCAATTATCTCCATAAAACACTTTTCAGATTAAATTATTTTTTAATTATATTGAGCAAACCTTTGTAAACAATTACTACCTACAAATTATAATTTCAACCCCTTTTGATGACGTCATTGATAGAAAAAGACATTTCGAGGGAAGACTATGGAAGTTTAGGTATCTACATGGCCCAAAACCTGCCAAATGTAAGCCAAAATTTGCTTGCTGAATATGTAATTGAATGTGTTTAGAATTTTTTTTATGCTTGTTCACACAGAATATAAAATGTTATTTTGTAAATAAAACTGAAGATAAATGTTAGCTTTAGTACGGGCCCTAATTTGCATTCAAGCATGCATAAATATATTACAAAAACTTGAAGGATACCCATTTTTGGCATAAAAAAGTTTGTATTTAAATGTTTCCAAACAGCATTAATTTTTTGTGGATTCGAATCAGTTTTTTTTCCTTTTTTTTTATTTCTACTCATTTATTTATTTTTACTGGATGTTGCGGGATGCTAAAATAATAATTACTAAAAATCGTTTTATTTTTTAAAACCGAATTACTGCAAACGCACCCCTGTTGGAAATAAGAGCTTCATTTTTGTTACCGCGAGGCGTAGTTTGACATTTGAAAAAAGTGATTGTAATATTTGGATATTAATTAGCTTTGTCAATCACTTGTAAACAAATGCTTCCCAATAAAGTAACACCATATTTTTTACAGTGTTTATCTGAACGGTTTTTACATGCTTGTACGACGTTTCGATTCTAAACGCCAAGCTCACGTCACACCCGGCTGGCTGGCGGTCAAAGAACGACTAAACATACATTTTGCATTCATTTTTTTTTTTTTTTTTTTGCACCACAACAGGCCAGGAGGCCTAATTACAGTGGTGAATTACATCACAGAGTACCCAGGCTTGAGAAAAACCACATTTTTAATTTTTGTGTTCTCACCGGGAATCGAACCCGGAACCTTCCGTGGGTGAGTCAAGCGTCTTGACCACTACACCACGGAGGCCGCCATACGTATAAATACGTCTTGAGCATCACTGAGTGGTTGGGCATCAGTTGTTAATTGTTTTAATTTTTGTGATCTCAGGGCGCATTTATGTGTATTAATATGTCAATGTGTGTTGATCTTGAAAACTTATTTGTATTATAAATCTAGCTATTATAACTTTTTTTCCAAAAACTAATTGAAAGTAATGATTTTTTTATGTAAATGTTTTAGACTTCTCAAAACAAGAATCAAGACGAGGACAATATGTACCATAAAAGACTAAAAATGTTTTATAAGTTACCGAAAGAGATTAGAGATGTTGGGTCTATCGCATCGTTTTGTGGGGTGGCGATGGTTTCTGTTCAAAACAAACATCCAGATAGGTAGCTAGAGTGTCAACAGAACGAGTCTAAATTAAAAAAACATTTGTTTAAAAATTTCTGTTTTATATAGAAAGTATTAGTAAAGGAATTAATAGTTGTTAATTTTTTTTTGTACAAATATCTGAATTAATTCATAGCAAAACAAATCTATTATTTACCTTATTATGCGTAGAATTGTTTGCACGTTGTACTCAAATGTAATAATTTCTTCACTGTTCTTTGATCATCGTAAAGCAGATTGAGTTTTTTGTGGAAGCTTAGAAAACCCCTGAATAAATAATACAACTGGGAGGCAACTTCAAAGGTAAAATAATATTTTAATTTAATACTTCTTTTTTTGATAAAAACGAAATGTAATAAACTTCTTGCACTTGAATTTGAACAAAACAAGCGTTCTTATAAATAATAAACTTATACCTCGATCGATTTTTTTAAATAAACATGCATTTATTTCAACTTCATAATTACAATATATAGCACTCTTTAATAAGTTATCTAGTTTAATCAACATGACAGGTTTATTTCAATAAATTATCTAATTGTATCAACGTAACACGTTCCTTTTTTTATAATCAAGAGATTAAGAGACTCTAAGAAGAGAAAAAATAAGTTTTAAAACCAATGTATTCATCTTACGTGTTCCACGTTTAACAAAAGGTTGTAATGTGTTACTATTTAGATATTTGAACGCGTAATTTTAAGATTAAAAAAAGTTTATAAGTATTTGTAATGTTTGTCACTTCATAACTAATATATCGCATCCTAACCCTAACAGAGGCACAACAAAAAAAAACTATTATTTCATCGGAAAGCAGTCAAACACATATCCGTGCTATCAGTTAACTAATATTTTTTCTCAAAAACTAAGTCCCTACTTAAAGTTCACTCATTTTACATCTAGGTTTTAATGTTTTTTGACGATATTTGTACAATGATCATTGTGCGATTATTATTTCTTGAATTAAAATAAGACGTTTCAATATAACCATAATATTTTAGGTTTTAAAGCCACATAATTATTTTAAAGAATTATACCGTTTATTGTGCATGCTTAACTTAAACTTACACAATTATGGACTTGTGCCATTGTTATCGCTCAGGTGTGGATCGATTCAAGCAGATTTACTCTTAAATATGACATGCGTAATAATATCGTACTCAAAGCAATATTTTACTACTGAAGCTATAAATTAACTTAACTGGGATATTTTGAATGATTCAATGTTTCTCAGAAGAAAATATAAACAAAACCGCGCTTTGGGAGTTTGCCCATAGGGTTTGGAAATTATTTTTGAAAGCACGGTGTTCATCACCTTACCCAATGGTGCATATGGCACAACATTGGTAAACTAAATGCAGTGAAATTAGATAATCTGTCATATGAAGGGAATGTCATCAGTCTTTTGCTTAAACCACAGTGCTGCGCGTAGTAAAGATAATTTGAAAAAAATATAAAATCTGATAATTAATTTATAATTGATTCTTTCTGTATCCCCTTTACCTGTAAAACTTTTGAAATGCTTTTTTTATCATTTAATATATTTATTATTTATCTAGCTAATGATTTATTGTATTAAGCTGAGTGATTCGCAATTTTTTTTTAAAAATTGAAACATAATAGATTATTATTATTTTTATTCATTTTTTCGGTACTGAGTGGTTCTATCGAATAAATTACTCGCATCCCAACGGGCGGGCGGTGTATTTTAGAACTCAATTTTAACTACTTTCCTTTTTTTTCACGATACAAGACGTGGGTAAACCGCCCCAAGTGTTGTGGTAATTTACATAATATATTTTTTACGATTTTTCGTTTTGTACGTTCCTCAATTTTTACGAGTTTTGAGCATTACAGAAATCGTTTCTGTTTTTTCTTTCAATTTCCCTTTCAATTCTCGCATTCAGGTGAACCTACATACAAAAGATTGCATTCCGTCTAAAATATAAGTACTAAGAAAAATATATATTTCTATTAAGGTACTTAATTACGTGAAAAAACAAGTCCAAAAACCAAAACACCATTGATGGAATTCTCCTGTTTAAACCCAGAAAATTCCTAGCCTGTCAGGACCTGTAACAAAAAACTTATGTGCAATGTAAAAACAGTGAAATAAATCAATAAATAAATAAAAGTATTTTCTAAAGTACTATCCCAAATTAAAAAATTATTTAATGTTCGCTTTGGAGTTGTGAGCGAATATAGTAGCCCAGATGCTATTTGTGGACATCATTATACTCGCATGCTCTGACACATAGGTTTTTAACGTGGGCTACAACGCCTCCTTGTGGATGTTCTAGACCTTTGAGGAGGCAGAAAAAAACCTTGGAAAAATTAGGGATTATTAGGGACTATATTTTTACCTGCTTAGGGGGCGTTGAGATGCTCACTGTAGCATCTTAATTTACCTGCTCAGCTTTACCCCCTAATCAGGTAAAAAAAAA
The DNA here is from genome assembly GCF_059751315.1 of Micrasema longulum. Classification (NCBI taxonomy): domain Eukaryota; kingdom Metazoa; phylum Arthropoda; class Insecta; order Trichoptera; family Brachycentridae; genus Micrasema; species Micrasema longulum. The sequence continues at coordinate 554,557 of NW_028277249.1, read as the reverse complement.
ATCTCTAAATAAGACAAAAAAGACGTACTAATGGAGCAAATTAAACATTAATATTGGTCAATTTTTAATATTGTATGTATTTTAACAATTTTTATCACCTGTGTGAATAATCACTATTTCGATAGTTCGAGAAGTGGATGAAAAATGAACACAAATATTCCATTACATTAAGATCTTTATCAAATTGGATGATATGAAAAATTTATTTTTTTAATTGAATTTTAAAAACTTAAAATTTCCGTTTTTACGTGAAATATTTCATATGTGAATACAGGTGAAGTAAATAAACGCCTGTTAATAAAAAATAGCAAAACATATGTTGGTAGCAATTAAGTTATGCTAAGTTATTGATAAATAACGCGATTTTCGCAATTCTGTAAGAATTGACAGTATTATCTGTGCTTGTCCTAATTTGCTCAGTGTCTTCGGGGCATTCAGGAGTCAGCGAGTGAGCATACATGCGTCGGTAAGACTGAGCTCCGCAGCCTCCGACCCGCACTCTGCTCCCGCGCCCCCTTGTCCCCGCGCGGTGTCCGCGCTTTATTTTATTTATTTTTTTATTTTTTCATTTATTTCGAATACAAACAGATGTACAGGTTAAATGAATATTAAAAAAAAAAACTAAATAAAATGTATACATAGTAGGGCCTGCCATCCAATTATATGTATTCACCAAATAATACTGTAATAAAGCGACGACGGCTTGAAGTTTAAACTATATAAATAGTAAATATACTATATATTAAAATAAGATAAATATGGACAAAACAAGGAGATAGTGGAAAGGAAAAGAAGAAAATTGATAAGGAGCGGTAAAGGTTGATTGAAGGAAAGTGAGAGTGGAAAATTGCATGTGATTGAATGATTAAATGAATTATGAATGGAGAGCATGTATCAAGCCTATTAATTCTCTTCTGTACATATTGTATGGAGTGTTAAATATATCAAGACTATTAAATTTTTTGTTAAATGTTTTACGTATACGAGGGATCGTAGAATGTTTCCGATGATTAGTTTTAAATTTACGAATATAGAAAATATCAGAGAGTCTAGTTGGCCTGGAAGAAGCACGGTAAGCAAGTAGATTAATGAGTTCCGGGGAATCGAATTTATTATTGACAATTTTATAAAGCAGAATCTGATTTCCGCGTTGCCTGTTATAAATGAGTCCCTGCATGTTTCTCTTATTCCAGTTGAAGCGTGTTATGTCTCCAGCCTATATAAAGGCACTGATTGTTCATTTTATGTTCTTTGAAATTATCACGTGCTTTTGGTAACAGGGTATAAGAGTTAATATTTTACCCGCGTATGTAAAGTAAAAAAAACACGTCGGAATAAAAAAATAAGAGACGGCAGTTTAGTGTGGATTATATTAAACACGGATTTGTTGTTAATTTAACAAATCTGTCATCGCCAATGAACTTTATTTGTCAAAAAACTCCAATTAAATGAAGCGATGAGGCCTTCCAGGTTTCAAAATCAATTGAATAAAACACACCTGGATAAGAAAAATAAAGATGTGACCTATTTTTAAAACATGAAAAGGAAGTACGAAATTCAGCCAACTATTTCAACACTTTTTTCATCAGCCTCTAAGCAAGATGATGTCGGAATTTGAGCTTCGTATAATATCTCATTGTTGATAATAATAATAAAAATACTTTTATACTTTTATTCCACTTTTATTTATAATTTTTTTACCAGTGACCGGGTTTTGTCGTGACCGATATCGTAAGACTGGTTGTTGTTCTTGACACTGAGCAAATCGCATTGTTGATTGCTAAAACAGGCAAACCACAAAAATAAAATAAGAAATAACCACTTTGCTCCATAAATCAGCTGCAGATATTATCCGGAAAATTCCTATGAGCAATAGTTCTGTGCAAAGATGAATTGATGAGATAACTGAAAACATTTAAAAATTCTTGTGCCATCATTTGCAGACCTGTCAATTTTCAATTCTGCTGGATGAGTCCACTTTACCAACCAATAATGCATAATTATTGACATACGTGAGGTTTATCAAAGATGAGAAAATATGAAGATCTATTGTTTGCTACAAATTTGGAAACAAATACAAAAAGAGAAACCATATTTATACACTGGAGAAGTTTTGTGACGAAATGAAAATTCCTTTTAATAAAATTTTGTCAGTTGCTGTGGATAGCGCACCAGCCATGACATGGCGTCACAAAAGTTTTATAGCGTGCTCAAAAAATAAAGTTCCTGACGTGCTTGCTGTACATTGCGTAATTTATTGCCAGCATTTGATCCCAAAAAATCGGAGCGAAAGCCTTCTCACACCACTGCAATATGTTATCAGAACTGTTTATTACAGAACATAACTTGTTTATAAATTAATTGGAAGTAACTCGTTGAATGACATATTTTATACTCAGCTTTGCATATTCAATGATGAAGATTTTAACCAATTGCTACTTCTCACAAAAATGCACTGACTGCCAAAATGTACTTGTTTGACTAAATTTTACAATCTGTTACGGTCTGAGAATTGCGCAATTACCTCATCTCACCGAAAAACGATTTTTGCGTACTTAACATTCCTGTAAACATTATTAAATGATGTCAATCTACAACTTCAAAGCGACGACTTTAACTTGATTGAGACAAAAAATAGCGTTGGTGCTTTTGTTGGTGCTATATCGGGTTGTGGTCCCGTGGCTAGTGTCTCGGACTCACGGACCAAAGGTCCGTCGTTCGAATCCCACTCTACTCCAACTTGATTCCATTTTCTAATAGTGAGTTATTTACAACTCGTTGAGAATGGCCCTCAAAATTAAATATTTGGGTAAATCATAAGAACGCAAATATTTCTTTTTATTTAAAAAAAAAAAATTTAAAAAAATCCAAACTACTTTTCTACAAACGATATATCGGCCTCCACTCTGCTTTCAAGGAACGATTCCAAAATATTTTAAATATGGACATACAATACTGGGTTTTGAATACTTTTTTAAATGTCAACACGCAGGATCATCCCAGTAAAAAGAAAAACTATCAGAAATGACGACAAATGAGGAATCACAATTTTTATTTAATAAAGACAACCAAGAATCATGGCTGCTGAAGCCAATTTCGCTACTTCCGGTCATCTTATTTACGTAACTGAAGGTGGATTTACGACTGTAGCAAAGTTGGTAACTCAAAAGAAAAATCAGCTCAATGTTACTGAGCGCGGGGACACGGTTGTTTTTAAGTAAAATTGAGCATGATATCATGCTTCAAATTCAACTTTCTCATTAGATAAGTCACAAGTTCAATGTTTTTTAATGTTAATAAAAATACTTCTCAATATAATTAAGTATGCGTTTTATTTATTGTTCTCATTGAAATATTCTTCTTTGAACTCAAAATAGGATAGGTGTCATATCTTATCCTACGACTTTATAATATGACAGTGCAAAAACACGTTTAAATATTATCGTAGCAATAGTAAAGAAGCGTAGCGAAGTACAAAGTCGACTATTACTTTTGGAGTTCTACAGGGCAGCGTCCTGGGACCAATCTTATTTTAAGTCAACATAAACTCTCTTTGCAAAATAAATAATTCCGGAATAATTATTTCGTTTGCCAACGACACGGTTTTGTTATTTGAGGCAAGTGACTGGAACTCTGTCTTTCAGAAAGCAAACTTTGGTATAAACATTGTTAAACAATGGCTTGATCTTTTTACACTTAATGTCGATAAAACTAAATATCTGCAATTTTGTATAAATAATAGTAAACTACTAAGCGAAACGCTTAATCAAAGAATTTGCTGTGATAAAACACACCAACTTCTGCAACGGGAAGATTTCATAAAATACCTTGGTGTGAACATTGATAGGAATTTGCGATGGGAGGCTCAGGCCCAGTCACTAAACTCTAGGATGAGAAAGCTGTGTTATCTATTCTGCTCTCTTAGAGACATTCTGGATATTGACACTCTCAGAAGTGTGTACTTTGCTTTGTTTCAATCTACGGCAACCTATGGAATAGCTGGTTGGAGGGGTTGTACGGCATCCATTTTCAAGTCGCTCATAATTTCACAGAAATTATTATTGAGAATAATGTTCCGGCGCCCTCCAACATATACGTCAGAACAACTGTTTCAATATATGAAGGTACTATAAGACAGGTAGGATATAAGACAACTGTACCTAAAATAAGCACTTTAAAATAAAAAGGAGAGGTCTTAGCAGAATGTCCGTACGAGGTTTTCCCAGAACATTAACTACGTCATACCCAAAACCGGTATGACTTTTGCTTAGAGACATCTCTTATTTATCGCACCGAGAGTGTTCAATATTTTGAAAGAACGTATTTAACTCTCAAAGACAAAAATTATTTTCAAGAAAGGAGTTAAGGACTGTATTTTCCTTGGTGGGAGGGATTTGAGTGGGAAACTCCTTGATGATTTTCCAAATGCTTGAGTTTACTGTTTACCATATTGATGTGTCATATTTTATATGTTTTTAATATATATATTTGTTTACAATTATTTTTTATGTTTCTGATCCTATATTTGTGTGTCTGTGTCATATAATTGCTCGTCCCATATCAACACAGGACTTTTAGTCCCATGGTACAGGGACTTATTGTTTAAAGAAATGTACAAGTACCTTATGTATATAAATAAATAAATAAATAGTTGTTTCAGATTCGCTCGGTTCTGGAAAAAAAAAATTCTCAAAGTAAACCGGTGGGCAAAATAAGGTTGATAATCTTCGCTCAAACATAAGATCGAACACGTAAATCATCATCATCATCGTTTCCCCATCCGCACCCAGTGATGCATAGGACACTGCATCGATGTTCTTATTGCAGCGTATCTCAATATTTTTTACATGGGAGATAAGGTGATTAGTCTTACGCTTTGGGTGCCGATGAGATATCGAGATATCAATACATACAAGTATACCTACACCTTTTCGTACACAAAACTCAATTAACATCATAAACAATTAAAGAGAATAATGTTACATTTTCATTGCAATCGAGGCCCAGATAAATTTAAAAAAATGAAAAATAAATTACATAATAAAATTTCAGAAAAAAATCAAATAAATATTCGCGTATAAGCATTGCTATGAAGCACATTCTTGTTTAAATTTACGTATTTTTCACTTCAATAAATATTGTTCTGCAGTATTTCTATTCGTGTTCGATATTGTGACCATTGGCTATAAAATCAAAGTGTTTCTATTAATTTTACTGGTGTAGTTTACCGGCAAATGGTTCCGATCGACATGGAAATTGAATTTCCAATTACCATCTCTATATCGTCAAGGCGGATTTATGTTTTACTAACAATATCACGGCAAGGGGGTAAATAATATTATTATAATTTTCTGTCTCGGCAGTATCGTCACAGACATTTAATTTAATATTAATTTCCGTTTCAATAACGTATGCCACTTGATAAAAGGAGTTCCAATAGGGAATATGATTCTCGTGCGTTCTAATTAAATACGAGTTTTAAGTGAAAATTAATAAGAAAAAAAAACCTACCAAATATCTCTTACATAATTATTAAACCTGAACTATGATTATGTTATTGAATTATTGAATACATTATGGTATGCCAAGGTTACAAAAGTAAAAAAAAACCTTGTCTTTATACATTTTTACTATGTTTTCAGTGAATTTATTACATTGTTATTATTATTTTTTTACTACGTTTTTTAACTACATTTTTACTATGTTTTTACAACATTTTCATTATGTTTTTACTACATTTTTACTATGTTTTTACAACAATTTTACTATGTTTTTAAAACATTTTACTATGTTTTTACTACATTTTTTACCATGTTTTTACTTCATTTTGTACTTTGTTTTTCACTTTGTCCTGTATCTTTATAACTGTTTCTATATATTGATTACTGTTTTTTATATTTTTTTGACTGTCTTAGAACGGGGTAAATAACCCTAGTTAGACAGTCAAAGCAACTTTGCATAAATTATAATTTTGTGTATGTAATATAATGATAATAAATAAATAAAATATATATTTATCGCCGTTTTTGTGAGTAATCAATCAAAGGGCGCTGTAAAACATAATTTATGGGCTAACTCGTAAATAGCATTTACTTTTTGAGGAATTTTACAAATCATGTTAAACTTATTTTTTTGATCATTCAACATGGTTTTGCAAATAAACATAAAAAAGCACTTTTCATGTGAGGAAACGATTATACAAAAAAAAAGGTTTTTTTTCCCCTGAAAAACGATTCCGTTGCACTATTTCGTACATCAGGGGGTAGAGCATTCTATGCCAAAGGTCCAGCTATTAAAAAAGCCATATCTTCAAATTTGGAACTCCGGTTGCGTAAATTCTGAATACGTTCAATATACGATGAAAGCGCTCGTGCCTTTAGACACAAGAAACTGTCCATAAAGACTAGTGTGTTTCTTAAGATTCAGATATTTACTGTCATTTGAAAAAAAAAAATCCATCTAACATTAATGAGTTCTTTACAATCAATCCGAAAATAACAAAACATATAAAGTTCTTGTTTTATCAATCAAATACATACCGTCAGTATATTCTCATTATTCTAATTAACTTGTATGACAGGAAAAGAAAACAGCGTTATTTTAAAATTGGAACCGTCGCCTTAGTATTCGGATTCCGCTTTGAAAGAAGAACGCAGTAATACTGATAAAATAAACAACGTCACAAAACCTCTATACATTAGGAATCATTCGGAGAATTCGCGCAATACAACATGAACTCAAATAACAAAAGAAAGATGATTCGCATTTTGAAGCACATAAGTTTATTAAATTATTAATACAACACTAGATAAACCCTAATACAGATCTAAGTATGACCCTATGACTTCACGTGAAATTCCCCTTTGTCATAACACCATTGATCCTTCACAAAACCTTTATTGTCTTAATACCAACAGTAGGTACAATCTTGTATCTACTGTTGTATCAGACCTTATGGTAGAGCAGACAAAGCGAGTTCTATAGCAAATATGTTAAAGAGTAAAATTCACTTACATAATCCATGTCTGCTCCCTATGGTATCAAGAAAATTTTCCCTAGTCTCCTATCTACGACCGACTCTCGTGTGTCCTCCTGGACTTGAACCATGCCCCACACATTAGGTGTTAACTGGCGACAAACTGTCAGCCGTGGATATATAGGACCGCAGAAACCAGTAGCATTTGCATACCCAATTTTAATTGAAAGCTTTAAATGAAATCACAGCATTAGCGGATTTCACCACCATGAAGAAAAATCTACTTTTGTCTATGGACACCCACTGATAGCAACGATATCTTGTCTAACATTGGAAGTATCAGAAGTGGTATTTTGAATATTTTCTACCCCCTAGAGAATGGTTAATTTGGGAATTTCGGGAACAACTCCAACACTGACTGGGATTTTTTTTACAGGAATAACTCACTTAGCTTCTTCTTTAAAGGAAGCAAGTGGAAAATAGGATATGGAAGGAAATTATGAAAAATATACCATAACACCCAGACCAATGGAGAACAAATCTTTTTTGGATTTTTTTCTTGTGACTGGTGGGAATGGGAAACTCGCGACGCTAGTTTCACATTTAGCTGTATTGCCAACTGCGCCACGGTGCCTTAAATTTAAAAACTGAACAGCTCATTCTTTCACATACCCTAAACCATTTTAAAGACAGTGGGTTTGCCGTCAGTTTTACTCACACAAAAAAACACATTTTATTGTAAATAAACTAGTTACTCTTATAAAATGTTCGATTTTGTATATCGCGATTTAAATTGAATTTAACTCTGCCTCTTTCACTGTCCCCACCGTGAGTTTGACAAATTATATAAAGGGTACTTCTATCACAATAGCCCAAGTCCATTATTGTCAATCATGATGTTATGTTCAACATGTTGAGTGATATCTGTTTCTCGGATAGAATGCTAAAATTAATGGCTAGATTCCTCCAAAACCGAAATAAATCCGCTTTGAATTACTTATTTACACCAACAGTTTTTGTTAGTTACTCAGGTGTTCCCCAAAAATCCAACCTGGGCTCATTACTGTTTTCTATTTTTTTAAATGATAATAAAAGTGTTAAAGTCAATTTGCGTTTTCCTTATTTGCGTATGAATTAAAGCTATTTTTAAAGATTTAAATTCTGGATGGTTTAAGTACTTGTGTGTATTAAATGTGTATAAATAATCATTTCGTTCGATTGTTGCACAGTGTTATTGATAACCCTTAAATTATGCGGAGCCTAAGCTTTTATGTTCCGAATAATTACCTTAGACAGCGTCAACATAGACTGTTTTACATTCTAATATACAGGATTAACCCGCCAATGGTCATACCCTTTGGAAGGACAATCTCTATGTTGAACAATATTACTTTGGACATTGATACTTTTCACGTTCCTGAGAGAGTTATTCGTTAAAATATTTTCTTACTTTTCAACATATTATTCTCTAGATATTATGAATTTGTACGTTATTTTTATACAAATATAATTTTATGAACTAATATATTTTATTTTTTAATGCACACATAAATGAATAAATAAATATTAATTCTGAGAATTGTACTTTTTTAAATGTAATAAAATCAGAAAAATATCATTATTTATTTTATTTATTACTCTGACGCCCTTTATTGAAGTTTAAAAAAACTGAACAGGAAATGATAACAAAAAAAATTTAAATTATTTTTCATCAATAATATTTAAAACAAATTATTTTTCATTTAATTTACCATGAACTGATAAAACTGGATAGTTCAGTGATCAGGAATAACGTGATTGTACGGATAGGAAATAATGTTGATAATGAATTATGGTTTTCTTATGTACAAAACACTTCCAGTTGATTAACCCTTTGATCCCTGAATTTTAATGAAGAAGAGTTTTTGAACTTATTTTTTTTGAATTGTATGATTTATAGCTTGAAAACAATAAATATTTTTTTTTCTTTTTTAACTCCATATGATATATTTTCAGGGAATAGTTTTATAAAAAAATGTTACTCTCTCAATGTTATATACTTTTCAAAAATAAATAAAAAGCAACAAAATTTTTCATTATAATTAATAATAACACTGATTTTTTTTTGCGAAGTTTAAGTAGGTCCTTAAAAATTTAAAGTATCTTTAGACGTTGCTAAGTACGTTATTTAAGCAATTCAGTAAGAATCTCTCACGTATCAATAAAGGTTTTGACTCTTTAACTTCACAATGATCAACAAGTGGAAAAATTTAAGGAATACCGATATTCAAGCATGGGCAGAATAGTCATTGTTAGTAACACAATGCAAAAAATGGCCCCTCAAACCAGCCAATGACATCATAAACCTATATTTCTATGTTCCTTTCTATATAATGTTCTTCATCTCTGACATAACTTTTTAATGTAATAAGAAAGTACGTAAATAAGCAGTAATTTGACACAACCAAATGGTGACAGCACTAGGAAAAACTGATTCCCGGCAGTCATTTTACGATATTAATTACTTATAAATGGCCAAAACTACTCAAAAACGTCAAAACATGTACTGAAAGTGATTATTTATATCGAATTAATTTTCATACAAGAGATATTTGAGTTATTTTGCATCAAAACAAATTTGTACCGTCAGAGAGCAAGGGGTTAACTCAGTGCTAGCAACTCCGAAATCCATCAATTAGATCAATTGCAATACTCGTAACAGAATTCAAAAAAAGGATGTTTAAAATCTCTGTTCAAATAAGTTACAAAGGTTAAATATCCCATTTGTTCGGCGCGGAAGTAAGTCAGGTTAAATTATAACAGACTTTTCCGGGGGATTATTCCATAATATTTTGTGCCGTCACTTGACTCGTTAGCGAGTGGCTGACGGGTCGCGTCAATCATAAATCAGGGGCTCACATAAATCGTAGCGCCCTTGTAATGAAATTGTATCGCCGTTAGAAAAACGCTCGAAGCCTCTTCTGCGTGCCAAAGCTCGCTGATCTGTAAAAAATATATTCGAATTTCTGGCTAACTCCACCACCTGGCTCTCAGTTACAATAAACGGTAAGCGTGTATGGGAAATATTATTAATATAGAATTTCCAAAACGTTTGTAGGATATTTTATTTCAAACATGTGTAAGCAGCATATTAATAACGATTTATTTAAAGTAATCCCCTATCTCACGAGTTTGAAAAATTTTGTAAAGAGTCTTTACCTGTATTTTTTAAATCACGAATTTATCTAATAATATCACAATCTGAATAAAATTGATACTCAACAATGTTTGAGTATATCCAAATGCTTGCAGACTGGCTGGATTTCCTCCCTAGGGAGGATGGTAGTGTGTCAAGTGGCCACTTAAACCAGCCAATGACAGGTCATAAGCCCTGTAAATGCCTAGACATCCATATTCCCTTCTCAAAGATGTTTTTCCTCTATGTTGAAATAAATTTAAATATGAACAACTCCCTAGGGAGGAAATCCAGCCAGTCTGCAAGTATTTTGACACACTCAAACATTGTTGAATTGACTACCTGGTAAAAGAAGAAGTATAAAAAATGGAAAAAAAAATTCAGGCGTTGCCTAGTAGGTGATTTGGTTAAGCCGGATGAATCTCACCCACGCGATAAAGGTTTCAGCTATTTAACTTCACAAAAGTCAACAGGTGGAAGAGTTGAGGAAATGTGGATGTTCAAACATGGACAGAATGGTGAATGTTATACTGTGTGTCAAATGGCCACTTTAACCAGCCAACGGCAGGTTGTAAGCCCTGTAAATGCCATGATTTCCATCTTCCCTTTTTCCCTCTCTGTTGAAATAAATTTAAAAATCATATTGTTTTAACATCAATTTTTAATAAAGATAGGCTGGAGTTTAGGCTAATTTAGAGAAAGATATACGTATAATGAGTTCTTTTCAAGACCGTCGAAATAAATTCAACCTTCTTGTCCCATTTAAAATTCTCAACTCACTCTTTGATGCGCCTGAACAACTGAGCTCAATGAAATGAAATATCTCAACCAGATATCTCAGAGAAAACTGACTTTTTCATTCCGATAATCATAGAACTAGCTATGGTTTACATTTCCCAGAATTCTTAGGTCTGCCAACAAACATACCAGTATTGATTTTTTTAATAACGAGTTATCCTCTTTCATACGATCACTAAATCAAATACAATTATAAATACCTCTCTCCCGCTTCCACTCCCACTAAGTCTACTAAATATCATTGTGTCTTTTTACTTTCTTTTAAAATAAATTTCTATTTTTACATATGTCTATAAAAATTCCCATTGAGTGTACATATAAATAAATAAATATCAATTTTTCCTTTCCTCCCCTTTTTTTCCTACTTTTACTTCCCCTTCTTCTCATAGCGGAGTACACATTTTTGCTCAAATGAATTCCTGTTACTTTTTAAAAAAAGGTTAATATTAAAATTATAACTATTCTGTTATTCCTACAATTTGATCGTAGGGGGAAACGTTGGTTGTGGGGCGTGCGTTGATACGCTTGGCTTGATACGTTAACGTTTTCTTCCTTACCATCAAAGATAGACGCTCTATATTTGCACAATAGATGGTTTTTGAGTTTTCTAAGATTCATATAAAAAATGGCGCTTCTGTCACTAACATGTAAAATTTTACATTTGTGTAACACTTTTGACAAACCATGCCAAAATATTTTTGCCTCAAGAATTTTCATGAAAACCTAACAAAAATTATACTTTTGTAGGTGTCTGCAATTTATATAAGTTTATAGATCACGCTGTTTAATTTGCATGTTATTTAAATTTTACAGGTTATTTTAATTTTACATAAAACATCTCCGGTAGTGCATGGCATTAGCGTGATTTTTTTTATAGGTAAACGATTTTTTTTTAGAATTTGTACCTGCGGCCATAGGCGGCCTCCGTGGTGTAGTGGTCAAGACGCTTGACTCACGCACGGAAGGTTCCGGGTTCGATTTCCAGTGAGAAGACAAAAATTAAAATGTGATTTTTCTCAAGCCTGGGTACTCTGTGATGTAATTCACCACTGTAATTAGGCCTCCTGGCCTGTTGTGGTGCAAAAAAATGTATGTATGTATTAATTTGTAATTTGTACATATAAGTAAAAAGTCTATACACGGCTAGTTTTCCTATGATTTTGTTTGAATACAACCCTCACCTGCTGAGAGCAGAAGACCGAATACCTACTTATTTTTAACTTTAATAATAATTAACAATAATCCACCAATTAAGCTTAGCCAACAAGACAACTTCGTGGAACATGAAATAGAAAAGTATGAAAACAAAATATAAAATATTTGAAATATTCTCTATTATTTTAATTATGCAAAAATTCGAATAAATTAAATATACTAAAAAAAAAATAATAAAATTTAATCCTGTTTTGTTATTAAAAGTAACAAATATTTTTCTTATAATATACATACTGTTCTGGAAATATTTACCAATCCAAAATAAAATAAACACATTATTGTAAAACGGCACTCCCCATTATGTACACAAATTACATTCTTTTACGCAATGGGAAACATTAATATTTTTTTTTTTTATAAACTTAAAAAAAAACAATGGATCATTAGATATATTCGTAAAAATATTGTTACAAAAATTTTGGACGGCTACATTACCGCTAGCGTCCGCTTCATTTCCTTCTTAAAATTGATAATCCCAAAAATTTAAGAGTGCACCGAGAAAAACGTCACTAATACCCGTATGTAGAGACAAACCTTAAGGTGAGGAAAGTACATTCTATTGTCTTCACTTTCGGGTTATTCTCTGCATTTGAAATTAGAATGTACTTTCCTCACCTTAAGTTTTGTCTCTGCATACGGGTATGACTCTCATTAAGACGGGCGAACGAAAAAAACTGGTGTCAAATGTCAAATGGATACTATCAAAAGAAAATGGTCCGTAGGAAATAATGTTCGAAATGCTTTTCTCCTAATAGAGAAGAGAGAATAATCTACGAGCTTACTCGAGGAGAAAAAACACCCACTGGGTTTTAAGATGTTAAAATACAGTGTACATTTTGTATGAAGTAATAAGCTGAAGTAATCAGCCGGTTTCAATATTGAGATATACTGGGAACGGGTTGATTGCTGGGCGCTGGGTGCTCTTATAGAGTTTAATATTTATAATTTGAGAAAAAAAAGTTGTTTTTCTCCAACCTCACCCTTCTCGTATTGGGGAGGTGAGATACAATTTCGCTCTTATTACGAAAGCATGCATAATATTTTATTAAATATTTTTAAAAAAATATATATTTTATAAATTTATTGCAAAAAATTAGTATACTTACTTAATAACAGGGAATCTATATAAAACTAATTTATGTAAAATAAAAAGGGAGTGTTCTCTGTTTATGACAGTCTCCATCTAACATGGCTCAGCCTGTTCTAGGATGGAGATTTTCTATCTTTAGAGCTTAAGTAGTCCTATACCAATAAAATAATAACATAAAAAAGAAAAAACTAAAACTAGGTAATTATAAATATGATAAGTATGAACATTATTGCAATCCTTACTTAGAAAAATGACTCAGTATTTAATATTCTAATGCATGGTGTAATTAGGTCATCGATTCCATTATTAGTTTTAAAAAATAATAATCACTAATCAAAAACTTTATCATACCACCCCGTTTTTCCCTATACATACCATATACTTGTATCCATCATTATTTCTAGCAAGGATGATGGATGAAAACATTTATTTCATCTATTTTTTTCGGGAAACATTTTTATAAGCTAATTTCTGGTATATGAAATTTAATGCACAATTTTACACACCCAGAAGCTGTATAAATGCAAGTCAGTATCCACCCATACGGCTTTTGCAGGTAATATGGAGCTTTTTTTAAAAATATATCGGCAGTTTATTAGGTATCTGCTTTATTTTCAGTCTGCATTACGCAATCGGTTAAACAACATGCGTTTTAATGGGGACTACAATAAATATTGTAAAATAAATTAATTTATGGGTAGGTAGGAAAAAATTGTAATCAGGCAAAATACCCGTTCATATACTCGTATGTTTATAAACTATTCGTTAAAAATAAATATATATGTTTATTTCAGTGCTATGATCATGAACTGTCTTTTAAAACCAATGAATGATTTTTATCTAATGAATATATTGCGTATAGTGGAGATCATTTTTAAAAAGGATATATGGAAGTTTAATCGTTTAAAAAGCTTATGAGCGGCTATCGGCTTGATTATACTGACTAAATATTGATTTTTTACTTAGTTTTTGAGTTTATTTATAAAGTTACGTGACTGTTGTGATGTAGAAATAATACATGTTTACAAAGATCACAAAATAAGAATTCTTTGTACAAGAATCACCATTTTTTCATTTTCCGAGAGCTGGCCATAAGTTGGTGTTTCTTGAAAAAGTGGTTACATTATCTATCCACCGCAATATACTGTGATACGAGGAATGTAATAAGATGGCTTTTCTAACTGCGTCCAGATAAATTAACTTAAAGAAAACCATGTCTTTATCCAGCGGCCGTGAAGGCTTATTTGTCAATAATATGGGCTGGAACGTGATCTGTAATATGTCATATTTTTTGGTAGTCATAATGGATATTTTGTGAAGTTTTTCAGTTTTGAAGAATTTTGAAGTCATAAAACCTTTTCGTGCATTGAAACTATTTCAAAAAAGAGCGTACCCTTTTAAAGGATAAAAAGACACAGTTTATCAGCATTTCATCATTTTCACAACAGCAACACGAGAAAAACAGTTACCAGACTGTTTGCACCGCTATGTTAGCCGTCTTGCAAATGGCGGTACCGTTGTTTGACGTCCTGTTTACAATCAACGCTCTCTAAAAAACTAACACCACACTAATAAATACGTTATTATCTGTGGCATTCCTCTCTCTATATGTTGGACCTTAATAATCTATTGCGCTTTTTTTTTAAAGGTTTAAATAAATAAAATCATTTTATTCTGCAGTCTTGCCCATATATCTTGGAATATATTTATCACAAAAAATAAGGTTTTACTGAAAAACTGCAGCATTCATTATTATTATTTGGCTATGATAACACACATCTACGATGTGCAACATTCACCATTGCCTATATTTAAACAGTCACATTTGCTCAACCTTTATATCTGAGAGATTCATGATCCGCTAAACCTCTATTTAGAGGCTTGTCAGCAGGTGACATAGAGGTTATATGGATGGAGGTACTAGAAATACACAAAAATACCCGGAAAAAAATCTTCTCAGATTTTTTCCTTGTAACTTGCGCAAATCGAACCCGCGACGCCAGTTTCACAGTAAGCCGTCTAACCAACCAAGCCGTGGCGTCTGCCTGAAGAGATAAATTGAAAAATTCAATTGTGTTCAATGTATTTTATCTTTAACACTTGTGAAATTATTTAACGTTATTTTTTTACAAATAATGGGTCCCAAATTGATAATCTTACAAAATAAACTTTAAATGTATTATTACCTCACAATATAAGTGTATTCATTCAAATTGATTTTATTTTACCAAAATATGCTTATTTCTTCTATTACATATTATTTATAAGAACAACAGGAATTTGCTCCAAAACAAACCATCTAAAAGTCAGCTGTCATTGTTAAAACAATCTTGTATGTGTAATGCTGATAACCGACGCATCCAAAAAAAATAGAGACGTACTTAAGGTTTTCGGTAATTAAAAACATAACATCCCGCTTTTGAATTTCGGTATGTAGGATAGTTTTAAAAAAAATGAATTCGTATATATTAGAATGAACACCTGAGCTGAGAGGGTAAACTGGAAGTTATTAAGGTTTAAGTACATTTATAAAATAATTCTAGTTCATTAAAATTCCGTATCAATAAATCAATTACCCAATTTTAGATATGAGAGAGAAATCGTTAGATAGCAAACAATATCAGTATTCGGAACACAATAAGATGTTTGATAAAATATTCAAATTTGCCACACCTGTATTGATCAATTATTACCCAGTACCGACTGTTACAGAAGTAGAAAATAAGGTCCATACATAAAGCACAATCACAATTATTTGTATAGACTAATCCTATCTGCGTGAATTGATTTAAGGGGCACAGATTAGCTAAGTGTATTTTGATGTTTATTTGCCACTGAGTAATTTACGAGTTAGTATGTAAATGAGCTATTTAAAGAGTTGGCTGGGAAAACGAAAATGTATTAAACAAATTCTTAAACAAAAAACCTTTATATTTTTTTATAACAATAAATTAAACTTAATAAAACAAGCGTTATTAACTATAAATGTATGGATGTATAACATATGTGTGTTAAAAATATTATTAAAATAACTCAGTCTGTGTCCAAGCGGATAACCAAAACAGTTATTTGTGTGAAATAGAACCAAAACCCTTTAATCACAATAGCCGCACTTGTCGGTAATTACTGACGCGATAAAAAGTATTTTGAATAATGCTGGATAAGGACTCTTAATCGGCGTGATAAACATCTGTGATTGAGCACTTAGACGAGTATTTTCAATGTGGTGGCTGCTCTCAGGTAAAAGCAAAAAAAAAGGAAATCGAATAAGGATAGGTCGGTGTTGCAGTGTAGTGATTAGTGTATTTGCCTAATATTTCTGGTAGGATAGAAGTGAAGAAAATAACGGAAATTTTAAAATTTTGCAGGTTTGGAGAGTCCGATTGTCAAAATTCGATGTCATATCCGTAAACCTATGTTTTGTCACCTGTTACAACACGTTTCAGTAATTCTAGATAGTCGTTGACTTCATTTAGTGACAACTGAGCAACTTCTATTCGCCGCTGTTTTTGTTCGCACAATGCACTCCAAAAACTCTTTAATTATGACACTTAACTCATGTTTAAACACTCAGTTCTGTCTTTTGCGTATTTAACAGTCGTTCTTAACCACCACCCGGGTTTTGACGTGAGTTTGACATTTAATTCAAATCCAACATGCTTGGTTGTATAGTTAAAGCGTGTAAAAATCATTCAGATAAACGTAAAAAAGGTGGTGTTACTTTTCAGTGAGTAAGTACCTGGGTACTTGTTTATGATTGAATCTCAGAAATTAAAATAATTTCATTTCAAATATTGAATTTAAGTAGGTACCTAAGTACTTGCTAATTGTTGAATTCCAAAACTTTAAAAAACTCATTTTAAAATATAGAACTCTTTTTAGAATTGTAAAATTCTGCTCTTCTTACCAACAGGGGTGTACTTTACGTTGGAATGCGATTTCCGAAAATGTATTGAACGTCAGGTAATTTTACTCAAGTATTACCAAAAATCCAGAGAATTGAAATAAATGGGTCGAAATTGTAAGGAATTTAAGCAAAGAATTATCAATTCAATCAATTGAGATTCATAAAAACGAATGTTTGTAAATAGTCAAAAACAATTATTTTTTCGAAAAAAAAAACTTTTCAACTTTTTTGTATTTGAATTCTCGGCAAATGCAGCCCTGGTAAAGATTAAAAAAGCATATCCGCTCCTCACTCTTTTCAAGTTATAAAATATGTTCGTGGGAAAAAAATACATTTAACTAAAAACCGCACGTAAATCGGTCCAGTGGTTATTCAGTCTGTCGAGGGCACACAAACAAACATTGCCTTTTTAAAATTATTTAGAGTATTCAGCGAGCAAGTTTTTTTTCCAGTAATAAAATTTATTTTTTATGACTAATTTTAATTAAAGATTTTTTTATAATTTTACCAAAAAGTTATCATAAAAAACTAGAAATGACTTCAAAATCGAGGCTTTCTGGTGAATAATTAAAACCTCAGTGTTCCATTTTAGAATATATTTAATGTTGTTGTATTTTCTTGCTATCTCTTCTGCGAGATTGATGGTTAATGTATTTTAAATCCAATAAATGTTTTACTCTGATCAAAATGGATGCTAAAATCAAGAATGTTTGAACACTGATAATACAAATACGGATTGCTCGAATTCCTAATGCGTATAAACAAATAACTGATTTCTTGTTGTGGAAACAGGAATGAATTATTTTTGCAAGATATGCGTATTTTCTAATAATTACTACTGTATAAACAAGATCTGCATAGCTTTAAATTCAAAATCAAATTTAAATTAGAATTGTTTATTTAGATTAAAATTATTTTGTAAATTCTCATCATCTCTGTTAAGAGTGATGCACAATATTACAGTTTTTTTTATACCACAACAGGCCAGAAGACTTAATTACAGGGAGAATTACGGCACAAAACACCCAGGCTCGAAGAAAATCACGTTTAATTTTTATTTATTTGACACTTTATATACATATACAATAAATATACATATAAGGGCGGGCATATTGCCTTAAGGCAATTTCTTCCTACCTACCCAAACCGTTCAGTTTGAGAAAATTATAAATACGTGGACATATTGAATCTTACAATTTTATACAAAAATTAAAAGCA
Source organism: Micrasema longulum (assembly GCF_059751315.1). Classification (NCBI taxonomy): domain Eukaryota; kingdom Metazoa; phylum Arthropoda; class Insecta; order Trichoptera; family Brachycentridae; genus Micrasema; species Micrasema longulum. Next base: position 536,178 of record NW_028277249.1, on the reverse strand, counting down.
AAGATTAACAAAAATAAATATAAATATAATAAACAATAACACTATACTATGAAGAGAGGAGAGGGGATGGGAAGGAAAGAAGAAGGATAAAGGAACAATTTAAATATTTTTGTGTTCTCACCGGGAATGAACCCGTTAACTCTCTTCGAGAGTCCTAACCACTACGCTACGCAGTTCATACCATTAATTGTGGTTGAGTTTTCATTAAAATATTTATTTTTCATTGTATTTTGAAGATAAAAGTTTTTTTCTAACAGAGAGAAAAAGATAATAAACATTTCTTAACTTAACGTTGGGTGGACACATACTATTTGGATCAGGCGGGTTATTCGGATCAAGCTAAAAAAATAGCTGTATCTCCACAGAACCACCATTTATTGGATGTTGTAATATAAAAATTACCGGTATTACAGTTTGCGTGGTTTGACAGCTAAAATCGATCTTTGTAAGGATCGAAAAAGTTAGGTATCAAATAAGGCTGATGTAATATTGCTATCTCCGTTCTTAGTGTTTTTTTGCGAAGATGTGTAATGTACTCGTAGTTATATTAAAATATAATGTTTTTCTATTTAAATGCAAAGTTAACAGAATAAAAGTGAAATCAAAATGAATTTTTCATGTTTTAATGTTTTTTTTTTAGAAAACATAAGTTAATAATGCAAAACAGATAAAAAATGATCTCTCAAAAAACTGCACACAGTCACAATTCAGAGTAAAAACTACCACAGGATAAACGAAATCTTCATTAACTGCTTTTTCGTTAGGTAGGGCTTCAAAATAATGGTTTTGCATTTAATGCGATGAATTTTTGAGCATCCTTTAAAAAAATGATTGGATTCAGTGTTTTGCTTGTAAAAAAATGTGCCACGAAAAATGTACTGACAAAAAATAGTTTGATCATGTTTTCATTTGTGCGATATATTACCCAGAAAGAGTGAATATTAGTGTAATTATATGTTCATTTGTTATGGATTCTAATGATATTGTTTTATTTTTTTCTTCCAATCCGATTTTCTTCAATCCGAGTAACCCTACCGCTGATCTGAATCGCCACATATATATATATAGTGATTCGGATCAGTGAAGAGAATTCTTTTTTTTTGTGTACTTTACGTGATTTTCAATAAAAAAATCTATACCTTAGAGGCAGACGGATGCAAATCAATAATTTTATCAGATGACATTTTGATTTTCGTATCCAGTTTATAATCATGTTCATTGATTTCGAAGAAATGTAAGTCTTATAATAAAAGAACCAATGTATAAAAATACTAAACATACAAATTAATGTGCTGAATTATAAGAAATTACTTAGAGAAAGTAGATTCTTTAGGCTATTGTTGAACATTTGACGTTTGGATTTGCATCCGTCTGCCTCTGAGGTACAGATATATAATTTAAAAATTACAACCGTGTAATATTAAGTAAAACATATTTTTTTAATTTGCATTTCTTTTATTATTTTAAAAGAAAACATTGAAAGTGATATTAAAAGCATTGGTTTACCCTAAATCTGTGGAAAAATTTCAGTTTAAAAAAAACAAATGATAATTAAAAATAACCACGTAAAACAGAACACTTTCATTGTTATGTTTCACAGCATAGAAAAGTTTTTAAACCAATCTGAAAACTAATTTCTATAATACAAACAAAATTCTTATCTGCTATATTTTTAATTCGTTTGTGATTTTTATGGACTCTTAATTTTTACTTCATTTGATTTCAACGACTTCATCCGCGAGATGCTAGTAGCTGGTTGATGGTTTGCCTAACTTCAGGCGAATCGGGCGTCGGGACGTCGGAAAAGCGACGCCTTTCAGTAGCGCGCCAGCCTCCGTCGTGTGAGTTCATTCTACCGATCGTGATGGAGTTTCCTCGGAAACTTACTGCCGAATTTCGTAAACCGCACGTGCTTTCGTCGATCGGGATTCTTTCGGCATAGCGATTGATTGATAGATTACTGTAATTGACAATTTACCGCGTCAGACAGGAGTGAAGTGAGTGTGGGTGATTTTGTTGAAACAATAACTGTTTAACTATTGAACCCAAAGTAAAGTGGTTTTATAATAAATTTTAAAGGAGTTACAATTTTTGATCAAGTAAGTACTGCCACACAATGGTTTTATTTATAAATTGAGGAATTGAAGATGATGCTTTTTTTACTGCGATATTTTACTGTATGGCTGGTAATATAATATCTAATGTGGTTAATTTTAAATAAATTTTGAAAATCAATTTAAAAAAATTATTACGTTCTTAAATATTGTTAATAACATGGATAGTAACAATAATTAGCAAGGCTTTATTATACCTATCTGTTATTTTATTTAAAAAATATGTTTTCGATGCCTATAATATTTCTACCAAGCAATAATGATGACTTTTTAAAATATATTTTTACGAGTAGTTAGTGAGTTATATATCTAGTTTGCAGGTATTCATGAGTTAAATGTATCTTGTGTGATGCATGAATATTTGTATGTGTATGCGTTAACACAATAAATAATAAATTAATTGATATCATAACTATGATATTATACGACTTATAAGCTCTATGATTATGTAATTGACTGAAGTATTATAAAACGATATGTCCTTTAATAAGAAACTTTTATGAAAAAAATATATTTTCATATTTTTCATGAGACCATTTATACTACTTATGTGTGTAGGTATGTGTATGTTTACTTACTGCTTCTCCCACTTCTTGATTATGCAGATGTCTGTTACCCAGATGGTAATTTTGAACGGCTTGATACGTTGGAACGATTGCAGAATGTTTGTATACGTTATATCTTTAATCAACGCAAATTTTACCACATAACCGAATACCGTACGCAAATACACTAGTTCAGGCATTTAAAAAACATTTACTTTTTACTACTTCTTCACAATATTTTAAACAATCTCACTTCGCCTGTTTATTTAAGAGAGCTCTTCCAACCTTTATCACAACATGGACTATCTTTTTGCCATAGTAACGAGAAAACTCTTTTAATACCCTTTCACTGCATTAATTTTCTTGCCTTCTCTTTCACAGTAATAGCTGCTTAATTAAGCAATAATCTCCTTACTAATGTTAGAGACCATCTTTATTTACATTTAAATAAAGATTAAAATTAGACAATTTAAATGTTTGAGTTGTTCTTTTCTCTTTCTTCTTTCCTTTCTGTCACCTTTCATTAAAGTAAAATGTAAATTTACTTTGTTTATTAATTTGATTTTAGCAAATTTTTGTTTAAATTATAAGATCCTCATTCTCATCAAATAAAATGGTATAATATTTCTAGTTTTTCCAAATGTTTATAGACAAATGACTAGATTTCACCTCTTGAAAAATTGTTATGAAAACATATAACAAAAGACATAGAGAACATTTTAGAGAAGGAAACATGGAAAGTTAGGCATTTACAAAGTAAATGACCTGGCTGGTTAAAAGGGGCCATTTTACACGCTGTAAAAATTCACAATTTTTCCTTTGTTTGCACAAAAGAATCAAAGAAACACAATTTTCCAACTAAGACAAAATGGTAAATGTTATACAGTGTGTAAAGTGGCCACTTAAACCAGCCATTCATAAGTCGTAAGCCCTGCAAATGCCTATACTTCCATATTTCTGTCCCTAAAATTGTCATCACCTCTGTTGTTACTTGTTAAAAATAACAATTACGATAGAAACGTTAAAAAAATATTAATTTACTGACAGGTATCTCATTGGCGATTGAAATCGTTTCAATGTGTAAACCCATGCATTTGCTTGAGTAAATGATCAGTTTTTAATCAGTATAACATTTTTCTTCCCGCTTTTGTTTGAACAATATTAAATAAACATATATTTCTAAAAGAAGCAACCCTCTAAACTTTAACTTAAGAGGCTTGCCTAGCAGGTGAGAAGGAGAAAATATGGAAGGAAGTTATGAAAATACACCACCCAGACCGTTTGAAAATAAAATCGAACCCGGTAGGCCAATTTCACAGCGTTGGCTGTCTAACCAACTGCACAATGTCAGTTCTAACATTGATTTTTCGCAATTATTTGCAAAGCATAATACTCGTAGTTCCTATATATGAGATATTTTCTAATTATACGGAAAAATTCGAAATTTTTTAATCGGTTTTTTAATTTTTTTAGGTTCATATTAAAATTATTTTCCTTTTAATTTCAGGTGCTCAATTAACTTTTTTATTTTCAATCCTGCATTTTTGATTTTGTTCATTAACTAGATTTTCAGTTATTCAATAAAAGTACGTTCATTAATTAGTTTTTCGGTTATTTATTTTTCTTTTGTTCATCAACTCATTATTATTAATTGTAAGATCTTAAGCCTTTCTTATCATTTAATACATGAACTTTATATAACCTTTTTATAGTGAATTGAAATTGAATGATATTTAAAAACTTATGATCTTTTAAAGATCTTCAATGTTTATTTGGATTTTTTATTACATAAAGAGCTAACTTATGTTAGCACTTTATGTAATGTTCTTTCTTTCCATATTTAAAACTGAGCACAAGTAAAACAAAATGGTAAAAGTAATGCTCTATTTATATATTTATTTATTTATAACGTCATTCGAAAGAAAATTTTCTGTTCCACATAATATTGTGTTTGCTTTTATGTTACGTTCGTAATTTCATTTGATTAAAAGCCTTTAAAATGGAATGTCAAGTAGATGAAATTGAGCGCTTTTGATACCTTTTTCTGTTCGCGTTCAATCGAAAAACTAAAACTGCAAAATCCACTCGCAATATTTGCGCAGAGTACGGTGAAGACGCCATAAATTATTGACTAATTTGTAGTAAAATAATGAAGAAGAATACATTATTAACAAATTTTCGTATTTTTTCACTAATTTGCCTGCTTTTCTACCCAATTAATAAAATTGGTATTTATGTATCTCAAACCCTCTATAAATGAAAAAAACTTAATGAAAACCTTTTTTCTATATTTTTCGTACCCGATTATGCTAAGTGACTCGATTCATTTATCACGGGTTTGATTCCTATCGGCAAAGTTCGCCATTTTTTTTTTTGCTAATGAGAGTTTGTCTGTAATCAGTCTTGGAGATGTGATTGTCTGATTTCTAATGTACCCAATTACTAACGACCCTTCCTTTTCCTATTCCCATGATGGAGCTGATGAGGCTTCTTAAATTGTTGCCGGTTTATATTATCCAAGACGAAGATTGTGTTCGCAATTTAGTTTAAGAGAAAAGTGTTTGAATTCTGAAAAGGGTCTAAAGAAACGAAATAAATTTTGCTACGTTTTCAGATTTTCTTAATTGCCAGTTGTTTCAAGAGTGGCAAAAATACACAGCCACTTTTTATGTTGACTTTATTAATTTTAAAATATTATTAGAAATTCCAAAAATCATGTAAAATTTACAAGTTATAAAATATATTTTGAGACTAGAAGAAATTAAAAACTAAAATACGCTTAACAAATTACAACAGGGATGGAAAATACCTTGAATAAGGCAATAAAGAAGTCAAGACATTTACAGGGCTTATGATTTGTCATTGGCTGATTTAAGTGGCCACTTTACACACTGTGTAACATTCATTATTTTGCTTATGTTTGAACATCCATATTTCTTCAATTCTTCCATTTGTTGATTTTAGTGAAGTTAAAGAGCTGAAACCTTTATTGTTGTGAAGAGATTCATCTGACTGAATTATTTCACATACTAGGCAACGCCTGAAAACAATTTTTCAATTTTTAAACTTCTTCTTGTACCAGTTGGTTTCTTTCCAATATTTGAGTTTGTCCAAATGGGCGTAGACAAAAGACTGGATTTTACCCCCTCGGGAGTCATTAAGATCAACAAATTACAACAGGGGTGGAGAATACCTTAAAGAAAGGGAAATGGAAGTCTAGGCATTTACCAGGCCTTACAAGGCGTTCTTTTGCCGTCAATTCGTTCTACGTGTCCGAATTAACGCAAAACACCTTTCTTACTAATAGGAAAACACACATTATTATGAAACATAGTACTAAAATACCAATAAAAATATATAAAAATGGATTTAAAATAATAAATTGTATTTTCTAAATCAATATGAATATTGTGAAGAAATGTTTTGAAATATAACTTCAAAAAAGAAACTATAAAAAATAAGTCACGAGAAAAACGTGACATGTTCGGCATTAATAGGGAAGACTTTTTTTACATGATGAAAGTAATAAACGTCAATGAAATACTGTCCATTAAAAAAAAATATTTTTTAATTATTAGTATAATTGATAAGCTCAAGAAAGTGTTTCGGAGATGGTTTGATCACGTTTGGTCACAATAGTGAAACAAGTATATATGGCGAAAATGAACGGAAACGTGACGACCAAGGAAGACGTGGCATGATCAGATAAACCAAAATCTTAAGTCTGGTCATGTCAAAAGCAAACAGAACCGAAGGGCATGTATGATAAGACGTATAAATGTAGAGGAAGCTAGGAATGTATGCCAGGATAGACGTGTGTGGCGGTCCATTCTCTCTGCCTACTCCTAAGGGGAAATGGCGAGATGGTGGTAGTAGTAGTAGTAGTAGTAGCAAAAAAAATGTTTTTTAATTTTTTTTTTAATTCCCGCAAAAACGGTCATTTAATACGTCACGATTCATGTTTATTTCAAATTTGTTGAGAACATTATCACAAATAAATCTTGATGCCACAACAACCAAGGCCAAACATGTCGCATTTTTCTAGTAACGTATTTTAATAAAATTTCTTTTTTGCATTTATGTATCAAAACATTTCTCTACAATATCCATATTGATTCCGGAAATACAATGAATTATTCAAAATATATAACATATATTTTTATCGGAATTCGTACAACGTGATATTTCCCTGTTGTGACGTCAAGATTTGTGACGATGTTCTTTAAACATTTTAACGGTTAGAAACAAAATTTAAAATTCACATTAATCGTGACATATTTTGGGCGTGACCCATGCAACGATCGTTTTTGCGGCAATTCCAAACTACAAATTTTACAATACTTTTTGTGCCTTTATTTTTTACTTGACAAGATTTCATGGACCCTTATTTCTTTCAAAATGTAAAAAAAGTAATATTTCCCTATTGTCGATAATGCTTGTCTCAGCCTTTCATAATGCACGGATCTCGACATTTTTGCACCAACACCACATAGTTGTACCGAACATTTGCTTGAGAGATCGCATTACGACAGTATTAAGGCTTCCTTTATCCTTGTTTTTTCAATTCCGTACTTTGCTTCTACAAGTAGGGTTGAGTAGGAAGAAAATTGCCATTATTTACTTTTGATTGCATAAGTTCAGCGCATGTGCGTTTAGAGAAATTCCGAGTTTGCCGACATGTAATTACATTATTGCAGTAAAGTTTTTATTTTTATAAATCAAGACACTCCCTGAGGTAACAAAAGTATTTAACCTTTTCTTGAGAAAATCGATGGACACTTTACATAGGGTGATAATTGACAAAATAAAAAAAATATTTACAACCCTTGTTAAGAACCCTTGTTAAGAACGAAAACAATCCATTCATTTTTAAAAAAAAGTAAAATATTATAGTAAAAAACTTTCTAGTGATGCGTACCTAGTACAAATAGCAACGAAGAGATTTTAAATTTTCATAATTAAAATAAATTATGGGTTCAAACTCAGTGTTCCTCCGTTAAACATGTATCAGTTTAAATATAAATGCTTATTAGAAACAGAAAAAACATTTTATCAAAAATCGTACATTAATCACAATTACAATAAAACTGTTACAAATGTGTCGCAAAAGAGTAATCCTAAAATATAAGTCGAGACTAATAAACCAGGCACTGAAATTAAACAATTAACTACTAGACAAAACTAAACAAAAGACTCAGACAACCTTCACAAAAGATGTTTAATAATATTATCGTAAACAGTAGAATATTTATTTAAAAAAAGAAAACAAAAATTGTTCAATGTATGTCGGGTTTATACATAAAACTCCTATAAAAAATATACAATTGTCTCTCATTCTTTACGTCTCACTCGATAATTCAGGTATATTCGGAAGCATTTGAGACAATTTCGCGTGCCACACACGCAAATAGTTTCTAATACTTCTCCCAGACGTTCGTTAGTAGCATATTATATTTCACCAGCGCCAGCGCTGCAAGCATGAACTAATATTTTTTTCCGTAAGATATTAAATATTTCCACTCTTAACTTCAAATAAAAATTATTTAAGTTAATGCTTGAGAATATTTATTTTTTTCAATTGAAAATCTCTCATTTTTGCATGTGTAAAGACTACACAGCACCGTCACATGTGAATGTTTTTGGGACAGTAAGAAAAAGGTTAATCGTCATCAAAATCACAATATTGGCCAACGAAAATAGAAGATCCTCTTACAACGCATTTTTCGTCGGCCTATTGTTTACTCTTCCCAATCTTCCAACTTTTCTCTCAGCAAATTCTCGTTATAAGTCTAACGTCATAATAATATAAAAGTATTCTTCATATTCTGCACTCCAGGAACTTGAAAGCATTTCTCCTTAGAATATTTTTTTCTTCATCAGCGGATTTTCCGTCTTCTAGTTTTCAAAACCCCTGTTTCTTTTATTGTTTTTTTTCGAGGGCTGATTTTTCAGAACTATTCGTTAAGATCTCCCGTAAGTTTAATTTTTTGCGGCCTAACTTTAGGTAGGGGGTTTTACTTCCTTAGGAGAAAACTAATAATTTTATGTGAACGTAATGGACATAGATTTTCCGCACGTTTTGTTATATCTTAATGCCTTGCTCAATTACCTCTGGCATGTACGTGGAATACTTAAATACAAAACAATAATATTTTAAACAAACTTTCAACAATAATTGATTGAAAAAAAATTGTTGCGGGGTGACAGCTAACATTTTACATTTGAATATAACCATTTTGAAAATTAAAAACTCTCTTCATTTAAAGTCTTTAAAGTAATACTGGCTTAAATGTTAGAAAATAAGCTGTTCGAATAAACTTACATGATGAGGTTATGTCTTCAAACTTGGAATCGATCCAAAAAATAAAAGGTCTTCATGTGACTGCTAGGACTGACGAATGGCAACACACTCAAAATGAGTCTCTACGCATGTTTCTTCATAAGAAGGATGGGTGCGCTTTGAAAGTACACATAGGCCGAAATACACCAAGTGGCACTATTTACCCGCGCCACTGTTTTCCTTACACAACTCTACATAAGAGTCGACACCGGGGCTCCATTGCAAACGGCTAATTTCACCTCCTTTTGACAAATATTTATTTGCCGAGTTTTACTTAAGTGCACTGTTTGACCTGTTCCTGGCAATCATCCTACTTTCAGTTTCTTTCTCAGTGTTTCCAATCCCAGTTAACATACTTCCGAGATGCACAAATTTCTGTTTCAGAGTAATTCTCACAATTCTCACAAATCTCACAATTGGCCATTATTTTACTTCATTCGAAAACCATTTATCAACCATCAACAAATCGTTCTTCTTGCATGTATCGTAAATTTATGTTACAAATAATTGCTAGTCATCATGGTTGAGGCCATGAATTATGGCATCATCAGCATATAAAAGACAGGACAAAGTAATAATAAGTAAATGTTGTGATAATTAAAAATGAATAACAATCATTAAAGATACAACTTTAAAAACAACAAAATGTTAAAATGGTAATCAAATCATTGCGTAAATTAAATCACAGGCCTTAAGCTCCTGGTCAACTTTACCTGAAATACATAAACATTACGGTATATTTTTATTTTATTCATAACTTTGAGAGAAATTCACATTTAGTTTCAGACGCGAAACCTGTAAATTATGAACAATTTGCTTAAGCTATTCAAAACAACTCCAGTCCTTGTAAAATAGAGTTTGAAGCTTAACGAGTTTCAAATTTAATATAATTTCTGGAAAGGTTAAAATTCTTGTATATTTAACGTTGGATGATAAGTTAAAATATTTTTTAAAACTGATATAAAAATATATGATATTATCTCAAATAATTCGACAAGTACATTGAATTTGAATGAAAAAACAAACGTTATATCCAAGGTCTAAGTAGAAGTATGAAATTTAAAAAATATTTTTTGTAGGTATATGAAATAATTTAATAAGATTAATTTCTTTCACAAAAATAAAGGTTTCAGCTTTTTAACTTCAACAGTATTTCAATTTTTTCCAAATTTTTGTAGAAAAAGACTGGATTCAACTCCCTGAGCAGCTGTTAATATTAACAGATTACAACAGAGATGAAGATCATTTTAGAGAAGGTAATGTAGAAACTAAGAAATCTACAAGGTTAATGACCTGTCATTGGCTGGTTTTAGTGGCAACTTTACACACTGTGTAACATTCACCATTTTGCCCATATTTGAATATCAATATTCCTCCAATTCTTTCATCTGTTGATGTTTGAGAAGTAAAAGAGCTGAAACTTTTATTTATGCTGGTAAAATTTCTCTCATTGAATTATTTCACCTACATACCAGGCAACACTTGAAAATTTTAATTTTTTCAATTTCCGTTCTCTTCATGGACCAGGTGGATTAATCAACAATATTTTGGTTGAATCGACTTGTGGTCCTGTGGCTAACTACAAGACCACAAGCCGATTATAATTTTCATTGATAATAGAATTTGAATTTAACTCTTAAAAGACTGTGGTAAATAATCCCTTTGCGCACGGTGATATAACATATAACCACTAGTTAAAGAAAAAATATTCTATAGTTCAGAAATTTTGAAAAAAAACATGGAGACATACTGTTTGATAATTATTTTTCCATAATTTATGCCATTAAATATATAATTTAACCCTGTTATAGCAAAATAAATAAAACATCATAACTACGTCGTTTATATTACGCGCGTGCGTCCTCCATCACTGTCATCAACCGACTAAAGGCTGAATCTGTTTTACACAATACCCGCCACAGAACAGTGTTTCTGTCTTCCTTGTTATGAGATTTATCTTCGTGCTCTCTCTCATACAGATGTGTTGCTGAAGTAGCGGACATTCATTCAACGCGCAGCAAGTATAAATATTTTGTGTATTATCTAAAATTAAGAGAGCTATTTCAAGTCTTGTATTCCATGTCGACTAGTGTGTAATTTTTACAAAACTTGGCTCTAAAATTAATCTACAAATCAGCTTGAATTGATAAGAAAGAGGAACCTGAACTTTTAAAAAGCAAAGGTGCCTGTCCGTAAATGTTATTCTAAGACTGAAATTTATTTCTAGATATTGGTTTGATAGTAACTACCAGAAAAGATATAAACATATACAAAATACAAGGTTAGCACAACGTGAAAGCTTGTCAGTACCAAGGTTTTTAAATAAGAATGGCTAAAGATCACTTCATTAAAAACATTCTAAAACTTTTAACAAGATTTCTAAGCAGTTCTTAAAAGAAAATGTTAACAAAAGTGCTAAGGAAAAAAATATTCAATGGGTAATATGTAAAGAGGTTAAATAACAATTATTATTTTTTGTTATCAGTCAACTATTTAAATTATTATAAATATATTTTTTGTGAAAAAGTTTTAAGTTCTTATAAATGTTTATATTACTTTTTAAATTAAAATGAATTCTTTAACATTTTTCTTTGTAAAAAAAATAATCAACCTGCTGACAAGCTGGTTTTGCAGTTAAGTTGATTTCATTATTTTTACTTTTATATTTTCTGTTCATATTTACCTTCTTAAATAAAAATGAATACAAAAAAAAACGTAAAAGCAATCACAATGTAAGGCAGAAATTTTTTATTTGAATGACGTAAAACCTTAACTTTTTTGTTTTTGTTTTTTAATAAAACGGAATCAACTTATGTTAAGACCGAATATAATGATGTAAAAAAAAATTGAGTCGTAGTTTTACTCAAATTTACAATTTCTTGTAAAAAAAATCTTTTTTCAATGCGAGTAAAAAATGAATAAAAATAACAAAAGAAAAATCAAGATGTGAAAACGTGTATGCTATAAAAAGGGCTGTAAATAACTTAGCATTTGATTACATTTCTCGAGGGAATATCAAAATAAAGAATATCTCGTGAAAAATTGAAATAAAAATATTATTATATTTACAAGTTTCTATGTTTATATTTTATGGAATGAAACAGAGTTTCCTTTTTTAAAATAACGATTTTTATACTGTGTCTGCAATAAACAGATAAATAATAATATTGTACCAAAAGGGATTATGTCAAAAGGCGTCTGCTAGACGTGTGTTTGGCAAAATTGTAAGATTTTTGGTAAAATTGTTTTTACTAGAGTTGATAATGCAAAACAATCAAGGGAATTCGTAACATCTTTCTAATCGGTTTTCAATTTAAAAGTTCATCATAACAAGATCATATTATTTTTTTTTTGTCATTTATAATAAAAAATCAACATGGTAATTTTTTGTTTTTTCACGCATTAATTTTGAACTATATACACGTCATTCAGAATATGTTTAGTTATTCAATTTACAGGCGGCCGTCGTGGTTAAGAAGCTTGATTTACACGAAAGGTTTTAGGTTCGATTCTTGTTGAGAACACAAAACTGTCATATGATTTTTTCTTCGATTCTGTGCTGAAATTCACTACAATTGTTGGGCTTGGTGTGGTGCAAAAATGAATAAATTAAAAAGAGATGCTTTTCTTTGGATTTTCGTGCAAACAAAAATGTTAATAAAAGAAATTGATTAAATCAAATTTGTAATTATGATTATGTTTGACCTGTTTTAATTATTTCTTTGTTTTTGTGGTCTTTTTGTAGTCTCTTTAAAAAAAAAACATAAATATTTGAAAGAAAAACAATTTTTTAATCTCCTTTTACTAATTTATTACTAGTTTTTATCCCATGGTTTCGCTCGCGTGGTATAAAGAAAAAAATATTTTGTAAATTAATTAGGTATGTCGTTTATCAATAAGAACTTTCTTGATGAAATGATAAATTTAATCGGTATCAAAAAAAGTTTTGTCTTATAAATATTGCTGTAAAAGAAATTTGATGATATGTTAATCTATGGTGACGTAGCATTGTTATTCTGCTCACGAATCCAAAATCTTACAACAAAACCAAAACAAAAAGAGAACCAAACCAACCATGGATGATGCAAATCAATTATAGAAATTTAAATAATTAATTTTAGTATAAAGTTTATATTTGAAGCACTTACTTTGTGATTATTCATTGTGGTGGTTAAAAACAAAGATGTTTTGTTCATTTTAATTAATTAATTTTAAATTCATTAATTTTTGACATCCTACCTTCACGCCTACTTTTTTTCAAATAATGTTTCTCATTTTTCTTATAATTTTTTTTGAGTTACTTTATGTTTTTTTGAGAAGATAAGTAAGTAGCATTTTTTACTGTTTTATCTTATTGGCTATTCCTATGCAAACAGTTATGGCAATCGGTAGCTGCATTAAAACGTGAAAAAACCCAAACAAACAAAACAAATACACTTTTGCATTTATAATACTAGAAAAATTTAACAATGTAGTATGCACTTATTCTATATTTATGTGTGAAACATTTCGTTTTCTCTTAAATTCCCGTTAATAAAACGAAAATACTTGTATTTAAATATCTCAGCAAATAATATTCAAAAATGGCTTTTCCTCGAAAATGTTGGTAGGGAAACACAAAGCATTAAATTCTTTAGAAAAGCATCAGAAATGTTTGTACCCGTATTAATATTTATAAGAGTTTAACGAACGAATAACCATAATGCTCTTGTTGGAAACATTATAAAAATACCCATGTAAAAATGCCTTATAAAAGATTCTGTTCGGGGTTTACCATCTTAAAAGTATTAACCTTCCCCCGGTAAAGCGAACAACAACCACGTTTTCTTTTCCACGGCCGGCTACTACTTTACCTTAGGATCGTCTTCAAATATTTTACCAGAGTAAAGATACTAAATGGAAAAGAATGAAAGGGTACGTGAAGATTGTTGACGGGAGCGGACTAGAATATATTTAAAATAAATCAGCCCTCTGAGAACAGGTGTGGAAATCGGATATCTTTACCCTATAATAAACCCGAAACGATGGAAGGGAGGTACTTATTTGCGAGACTTAGACTTGCCAGGCTACTGGGTGAAAAGGGCCAAAGGATAATAATACCACTAACACCGCCTTCGGGATTCATAAAAGAATTTTCAATCACATTAACGCGGACCAAAGGCTGTTTTTCAGACAAAAAACCAGCATTAAAAATACAGTTATGATTTTTATTTTCTCAATTGTTATTCTTCCTTATAAAATGAAAAGGATAAAATTAACTCTGAGGGAATTTTGAGGTTGTTCGAATTTAGTTGATAAATTAAATGAAAAAATAATTTAAAGTACCAAACAGTGTTTAAAAAATTCCGGTACGAGTTAATAGTACTTTAATTGTACATACCCTTTTTAAGCGATGCATTTATATTTTCATATTCAATAGAAAATGTCACACAATATTAACAACAGTGCAACACATGACCCGTCAAGAAAGCATACTGATCTTTGAATATCCAATGGCATCCAATTCGATCGTTTTTTTTATTGCTTTGATGAGCACAATGCGCGATGAAAATTTTGAAGAACAAGTTAGAGAAAAACCAAAATTGTCAAGTGGGCGTATTACTTTTTACAACAACACGGGTTTTTCTCACTCTGACCGAGCGAAAACGATGCTCGCCACCTCTGGGCAGGAAATTGAACTGCACATTTCATTGAAGAATTCAATTAAATGTGCAGTCATGAATCGATTTTATTTATCTTTTATTGACAATAATAACCATAGCGCAAAGAACCACTCGCTACAACAAACCAAGTAGGTAAAATCATAAAATATATTCAGTAGTAAATCACACTGCAAAAGTTTTATGTCGAAAAACTCTCATAATATAAAAATATGAAATAAACTTTTAGAGAACAGAAAAATTTCGGAAAATTTACACGAAAATACGCACTAACATTATTAAGTAATATATTTACTATCGCTTCAATGAGTTTTTTTATATTATGTTTAATTCGTCACTTTGTAACTTAAAATGAAATATAAATAACGCCATAAAATAACTTATTTATTCGTACCCAAAAGTGCACAGGCCAGTGCATTAGTAATTTTGGTATTATAATATACTAAAACGTAGAAATCACAAATTACTACAATGTCTAAAAATATGAGAAAACTGATTGACTTGTTTATTAGGCTTAGAAACATTTTATCTGTGAAAATTATATAAAAAATGTATTTTGTAAAATGTAAAATGTATTTTTCCATAATGAAATCGATTTAACAGTATGGAATTGTCGGATTAGGAGGATACCGTAAATAAAATAGACACCTTTGTTAATTTAAAATAATTTAAAAAAAAATTATAATTCGATTCTTACGTTATAACATAACTTATATTTAATTTTTTATCATATATTTTATTTTATAATTTATGTTTAAGTCCTTACCAAATAAAAATACTTTTTTATCATAAATAAATTTATAAAACCAATAAACAAATAAATTCCGATCATAATTAAAGGACCATATGAAACCCACTACCTCTTAATGTCCACCCTGTATTAATATATTTATTTATATTAATATTACAAAAAAAACGTGTGCTTTAAATAATTGTAAAATGTTCTCCCTCTATAAATACGAGCATGTTTATTTTATTTGGAAAACCAACAGTTCTAACAAACAGATATAGTGTATAAACTCAGAACCAATAACAGATTTCCACAAAGTTAGTAAAGATAATATATTACATATTATAAAAATACATATAAGATTAAACATATAACATGTTGTTTTAATGCGTATGTTTTTTGAAAATCTAAAAAAGTTCATTTTTAAAAGAACAGTAAGTTATTGTTAATTGAGCGGGATTAGGACAAGGATACACGAAGAGAGGATAAGGGGGGGGGGAAGGGAGATGTACATATTAATTTAATGTCTACTAGGTTACATAATGCAATTTGAGTGTAAATTTTAAATATGACAGAGTGACGTTTGTGTAGTCTATGTCTTTAAATTTTGTATTGTACACTAAAAAAAATCCTACAAAAATAAGTATTTTTAACATACGATGTTTTACTTATTTGTAAATGAAACAGGTAGTATCGTCTACAAATTTTGGCTGGCAAATGTTATATTAATAAACCAAGTAATTCTGCATAGTCAAATATTGCTGTCATAATTTTGTGAAGCAGTAGTTGGTCCGCATTCACTCTGCGGTATTGTAGAGAAGTGATTCCATGGTAGGTGAAGGCAGCGAGAGTTGATACATAAGTAATAGTGGTTTTGTAATTTAGGTACTATCTTGTTTAATTAAAGAGATAGAAACGTTAAGTAGAAAATAATAATATCCAAATATATTTATAGAAAAAAAAAGTATTTAAAATTGTTAAAAAAATTAAATAAAATAGATTAACTATAAATATATTTTTTTAATGCATCTTAAACGGATCATATTGATTGCATGGAAGGTAAGGGAATCAGTAATACACTTAACCTGCCAATCCAGAGATAGTGAATTATTGCAGTATGGAACCACCTTTAAAACAAATTCTTTACATCTGCTAGGTAATTGAACGCGCTTGCCGAGGCGGATTTAACTCCACTCAATTTATTTTCAGGATTTTTACTGGAGACTTGTTATTGACTCAAAAACACTCGTCCGAGATTTTGGTTTCACTTCACACAGAGAACAATATATTTATCCATTTACATCACGGTTTACATTCCTTATAATTAAATATCTCTATTCGGGATCAAATATTTCTAGATAATCTCGAATTGAATGTAATTTAAATTCAATCATTATTACTCTCCCAGGGGTTTTTCTTTCCCCGTTGGATTGGTTGGTACAAATTTACGCCTTTGATGAGCCCTAACAGTGCCTATTCCGTGTATAGTATCTACTAAGTTACCCCTAACCTCGAGGCAGCCTGGACACGATCTCCATTTACATTTATGGTTCGATTAACTCGAAACAGCTTTACTGAGGTGCAACGAATGCATACAAAGTAAGTCCATTTAATACATCAAGTAAAGCACACTCTGTGATTTCATTTTTAAAGTAAAATTGAGTTCTATCAAATACTTTTTTGATATCGTTATTCATTTTATTAGCTGTAAAATAGCCGTTACAGCATTGGTGGAGAAAAATATGAGATTTTCCACGGAATTTCTTACGGAAATGTTTTCCTGTATTTCTCATTACACTTTTGTTTTTAAAAAAAAAAGTCATTGAAAACTTCATACAATGTCAGGAATATAACTTAATACTGTCGTCATTCAAGCAAAAGCAACCAACCTAAAAAACGTCATTTTAAGAAATAGCATTATGAAAGTTTGGAGACCTGGGGAAAAATATATTTTTTTTTGTTTTAGAAAATAAATGTACGCACTAAAATATAATTGTGTTACAACATAAATGTCTTTCATAAATGTTATTTTTTCCTCACGATATTTTTTTTAATATCTGGAATGTTTTTGATAAGGCAAGGTGGTTAAAATTTGCTTTAGTTAGTTTTGCTTGTTTTTAATCTGGACAATGCAAGCTATAAGAGTAAGTGAAAGTTAGGAAATATTAGGAATAATTATTAAAGTGTTGTGTTTCGTATTTATAGTAATATTTTAAAACGTAATTTTTTTGTTTTGTTGATTGATTTTTTGCACCACAACAGGCCAGGAAGCCCAATTGAACAGGTCAATCACTACACATAACACCCAGGCTTGTGGAAATTCACATAAAAAAAAATGTTCTCATCGGGAATCAAATCCAGGATCTTTTGTGCGAGAGTCAAGCGTCTTGACCACTACACTACGGAGGCCGCGGATTAATATATAATAATACAAACTCCCACACTTAAAAACGAATTACTCTACATTACACAACTTTTGTTTTTCGAAGTTTATATTTTATTTTCATCCCAAATTGTTTATTAGACTAAGGTATATTTAAAAAATCAATAATTTAAAAAAAGCTAATAACTCAATTGTAAAATCTTTGTTACTTATAATAATAAATGTTTCTATAAAATGCATTACAAAACTAAATTGTGGGTGAAAAAAGGAATGAGTAAAATGCGATCTCTTAGACGAATGTGTGGGAAATCAATGTATGACAGGGTTACGAATGATGACATCAGGGTAGAGTGTAAATCTGAGTCAAGTATAATTGATAAGATTAAGAAAGGGTCTCTGAGATGGTTTGGTTACGTAGAACGAATAGACGACAAAAGAATGGTAAAACAAGTATATATGGCGAAAATGAACGGCAACGTGAGACGAGGACGACCAAGGAAGACGTGGCATGATTAGATGAACCAAAATCTTAAGTTCGGTCATGTCAAAAGCAGACAGAACCGAAGGACATGTATGACAAGATGTATGAATGTGGAAGAGGCTAGGATTGTATGCCAGGATAGACGTGTGTGGCGGTCCATTCTCTCTGCCTACCACTACGGGGAAATGGCGTGATGGTAGTAGTAGTAATAAAGGAAAAAAATGAGAAAAACATTAAAACATCTTGAAATGCCAAAAGGTTAAGGTTTCCTCACAAACATTGACGTAGTTTAAGAATACAGAAAACGGTTTCTTGAAACTTTTGCACAAAGTTTGTAGCAACGTGAAATTATTTTTTTCACTTTACCGAAATGTTTTGAAACGTTTTTATAGCTGTCTATAAAAGGAAATGCGATATAATAATATATTTTTGAGTATTTTTCTTATTTTTATTACAAATAATCATCATCGTCATAATTTCCCTTTCCTCGTCCAGTTTTGAACAAGGTACTGCATTTGTGAAATAAATGCAGCGTTTGTTCATGTGTTACCTGAGGGTTAGGTGAGAGGTCTTACAATTCAGATGCCAGTCCAGGAACAATGAAATATTCATGTACAAACAATTTTTAAAACCAACTTTACATGCTCATGTAATGTTGATTATATGTCAGAAATCGAACCCAGGATCTCAAAAATAGCAGGTGAATGCGTTCACCACTACATAACAAGCGGACTTATCTCCACTTGTTGTCTTTACATGAGAGCAACCATTGAATCGAAAACAATCGTCCGAGATTCTGATTATATTTTACACACTGTTGACCTCGTGGTGTAATGGCCAGCAAGTTTGCCTGTCATACAAGACGTCTCAAGTTCGATTCCCGACATGTTTGATTTAAAACGGTCTTATAACACTAGAATATTTCATAGTCCCAGGGCGCCGATTACAATGGGAAGTAAACATTTATCTTCAATTTTATCTACAAAGTAAAATTAAGTTTTCTGTATGAAAAACAGAATATGCATGCGATTTTTTCTTCTTAACATGTTCAGTAAGTTACAAACGAAGACATTTAAAATGTTCATGCAAATATACTCATTTTCATACACAAACATCAGTTTTTCTTTATAGACAGTAGAAGATTATTCTGTTAACTTCCCATGGTAATTAGAGCCGTGGACTGGCACCTTAAACTTCAGACTGATCATCTTTTCTTCATGTAACAAAACTGATTATGATTCGCTGCGGTTGGTGTACCAATGCAGTGCCCTTTGCACCAACAGGTGCGGAAAGGGAATTAAGAAAAAAAAAACATATTTGTACATTCCTCATTCGCCTGGACACAAAAAATAACTCACAAAATATAAACCCCTAAAAGCAATTAATGGAAGCTCCTTGAAAACGATTCGATGATTTTTGTGTTGAACAAAAAAGTACATTTTTTAGGGAAAGTTTCGTGATGATTTTTTGTTAAAGAAACGATCAATCTATATGAGTTTATTTTTCACGCACTGTTTATAACGCACGCGATGTGTAAGAAAAAATATAAATTCTTCTGAAAATAAAATGAGAAGCTTATTCATGTTACATTTTTGGATGTATGATAGTGAACTAATTTTGTACTCGTGAATGTGAGGATTTTTAACATTTAATAACACAGTATTCTTAATATCTAAAGCATTAACTTTGTTGTTGAACATTTTACTAAATGTTATTTAATATTTGTAAAAAACTACTTGACGACTTTTTTATGTCTACCGGTTTCAAAACGTACCTGTTTCTTTATCAGGACACCAATTAAACCAACAACAGTTATTCAAACAACAGTATTTTGAGATTTATCCAAATGTTTGTAGACAAAATACTGGATATCATCCCATAGGGAGCTAATAAATTAACACATAACAGAGATGGAGATCATTTAGGAAAAGGGAATATGAAAGTCTAGGCATTCACAGCGCTTATGACCTGTCATTGGCTGATTTAAGTGGCCACTTTACACACAATTTCGTGAAAATCAACAAATGGAAGAATTGAATAAATATGGATTTTCAAACATGGACAAAAGGGTGAATGTTACACAGTGTGTAATGTGTAATGTGGGCACTTAACCAGCTAATGACAGGTTATAAAACCTGCCTTTGTAAGAGTGCCTAGACTGCCATATTTTCTTTTCTAAATTATTCTCTATCTCTTTTGTAATGTGTTATTTATAAACAAAGTAAATTTTCTTTACTTTCTTCTTCTTGTCAATCTGCAGATCTAATTTTTTCAGACTATTCTGTTTCCGAGCCCCAACTATCCTTTAATAGCTTAGGGTGTCTGACGGTAATTCTTTGGTCACTTTGAAAACAAGTAAATCGCTATTTATCCTGTTTATATTAGTCTCTCTCTAGAATTTTTCACTGAATCTTCTCAAGAGCACTTTATCTTCGAAGTCGCACATTTCAGGTATATTCTATGTAACAAATAATATGATATATTAATCATGTTATTGCAATATTAATGCGTCACCTCTTTGCACCACCAGGTGTGAATAGAGAAACGGTGAAGATGCTGTTAAGTACTGATTTTACTTTTTCTTTACTGGAAACTCATATAAGACTGTCAATATCCCTTTCCTTCCTAAATTCTTCCTATTTAAAATAATTGTGCTTCTACTGTCTTGTGAGCAAATCACATGTGAAAAGTTGTCTCTTTGATAAATCTTTATCATATACTGCGTCAGTATATTTCGAACAAGTGAAGTTAGTGTTATACTAACAGGCTAAATTATACAGTTCATCAACATCTACACGATACCGGTATCCGTGCTGCAGCAATAGTGAAGTGCTACATATAAAAAACAATCGGAAGAATTTTAAAAGTGAGTAGCAATTTCCATACAGTCCACTAAACTCTAATTACCTCTTTTATCAGTGTACAATACCTGAAAGGCATTGAGCTGATCAAACATATGCTATAAATGATATGATTAAAAGTTGAAGAATAAAATGTTTCACTAACTATTCTTTAAACTCACTGATACCGATGGTAAATGTATAATTATACAGGATATCCAGTGGGAATATTTAAATGCGGCTACACTTTGTGTGAAAGAAAGTGAAAAAATCTCGATCGACGCGCCCAACGTTCGGGTTTAGTAGTCACTATATAGCGTTGGACTGAACCACAACGTGCTTTTGCGATTGAAGCTTATTTTAAGAGTGGTGGTTCTTGCGCTCTATCCCTTCCGAAGAACAAAACAAACAATATTCGCAAACCATGAGATGCTCCATGTGCTAATTTGTTGTAATATTGGATAAACAAGTTCCGTAAAACGGATTGTGCTATTAACCAACCCATTTCGGGACCCACGCCTACTGTTTCAACCGCAAAAACGTCCATCAAGTGATTCAGTCCCTGCAGATCCAAGGATTACCGTATGGAAGCACTCGGCTGTTTTGGTTATCTCTATATCTGCTGTTCACCTAATTATGAATAAAGAAATGCATTTTAACTAATTTAAAATACAATTAGTCCAAGCATTGACAGAGATGATTGCGTTTCAAGAAAAACTTGTGCCTTAAGAATATATGATTTTTTTCTACGCAGCATAGACTTGACAACTCTATCTTCTGCAATGAGGCACATTTTCATTTAGAAAGATATATAAATACAAACTGCGGATATTGGGCCTTGACAGACACAAAAGAGAGTCATCAAATTCAGTTTCGTCCAACAGTGACTGTTTGGTGCGCCATATCCGCAAGCTGCATAATCGGTCCGGATTTTAAAAAAAATCTCAAACAGTAAATGTCGATTCTGAACAATAAAGGCGCATGATCGACACTTTTCTAACTCCAATTGTAAAAAAAAAATCCAGATTAAACAGGAGCACGTGGTTTCAACAGGATGTGGCTACTGCCCATACTGCAAGGAAGTCTATGGACTCGGTACGAGTACATTTTTGGAGTACTATACCCTCATAATGACTCAAGGGTTCCTGGTTTGATATTTTGTCCCAATATAACGCCTTGAGTATTTTGTTTTTTGAAATGTTATTTTGGTAGGATAATTTCATTTGAATTTGAAAAAAATTGAATTTGAATTATCCCTAAAAAGTTATATCGATGCTTAGGGACATATGCTGGCCTCCAAGGTCACTCAACCTCATTTCAATAGATTTTTTATGACGGGACTAATCTTAAATTCAAAGTCTGCTCCAGCAAACGACGAACAATAGCAGACCCGAAAGAAAATATACGATACGAAAGTAACAATATTTCTCCACAATTCTGTTAGAAAGTGTTCGTGAGTTTGCGCGCTCGATTTGAGAAGTGCTTACGATGGGCGTGCAATGTATGTTAGTCAGTAACCTGTTATTTAAGATGTTAAAAAAAAAAAAAAAAATAATATTCAACCCTTCCGGGCCTAAGAGGTATTTAGGATTCCCCAGGTAGCATACATTGTTCAAAAATTTTATTGTTAATTATAATATTGATTTAATTTTTTTGCTTAATCCTATTCTATTCTGTCAATAATGTATAAAAATAATTAAAATATTTTTCTGCTTAATCCTGACAATAAAAAATCATATTATTTTTTATTGCTTTCCTCCCTTGAAAACAGCAAACATCACAATACTATGGCGTTACAGTTTCATATTGTTTGATATGTTGGTTTATTTGCTCGTGTGCATTTTGCTATTTAGTCATATTTTTCTAGCTGTAATTACGAAAATCCGGATTTTGTTTTTATCATTTTACAGGCGTTCTAAGAACTAACTTACCATTGTATTGCCCCAATAACGGGTCTCGTATCATTAGACCAGTGTTGTTCACTGAGAGAGAAGCGCGGTGTCGTAGAGCATCCTTTTGCAACAGTATTTTATAAAAAAAATGCATGAATTTTGCTGAAAACTAGGAATATTTTGAAATAGTTTTATATAAACAAAAATGACAAGCAACACTATCAATTTAATTAAAACCGTATTCATAGCATTTTAGTTGGAGTAATCCTGGTTCCTCCTTTTGGAACTCATTTTTTTTACCTTCAGGTTTGTATGGAAGGAAAACTTTTGGAAGAAGTCATATACAAAAAAAATAACCCTATAAATTCACGGACAAAAATTAATATTTCGATTGATTTGCTTTTTTTGTTTACTTCACCATAAACTGTGCACTTTTCCACTTGAAACACTGTGTGTTTGTCCGTTGGTTGACACATAAAACTGATCAAATTATTCTAATTTTCATATTATGATCAAGTATATTTATCTGCCCACTAATCTGTTATTTTGAATTTATTATTATATTCCAATTTACGTACATTTTTCCATGCACTTTCAGCATTTTAATAACTTTTCTGTTTAAAAACCCATTTTTTTAAAAAAATATTTCAATCTTAAAACCCAACAGGAAAATAACGTTAGTAAAAAACCATAAGTTTTCATTGAACTAATACTCCAAAAAAAACTTAAACGACGCGACGTGTAATATCGTTATCAATTTTATGCTCATACTAGAGTATATCAACTTGCGAGAAAAATACGTTAAAGTATAAAGCACCGTATCAATCATTTCCTTGCAAATAGCACACTCGTTTGTGAATTTGAAGGGTGAGATTGATACTGCAAAATTATGGGGAAAACATTAAAGTTTAGGGAGAAAATACTATAATTTACTGAATACTTACATATATATGTTATCAACTGAATATTGAAATAAAGTTATTTTTCTTCTAGACAGATTTGGAGATGGATATCGTCATTTCCTTAAGCATGCACATGAAAATCTATATATCTCGTTGCCTTTGTTTTTGACAAGGGTCCAAACATTATTTTTCTTCTAAATTCATATAGTGAATAGGTAATAATTATAATACAATGTGTTGTCCATTAAAATCATTCATTTAACTTAACGTAAAATTTATGCACCTATTGTGCATGTATAATTAAACTGCACATTTGCTGGAAAACTCACTGAGAAAGTGTGATAAAAGTTTCTCTGAAGCTTTTAAATAATTTATATCAGGTTAAACTTTAATTAATTATATATGCCTACATAATAATTGTTTAAATTGCTCAGGTTAAATTAAATTCAATATGTTTTCGTTAATGATGCCAATATCTGTAAGAGT
This sequence comes from Micrasema longulum, assembly GCF_059751315.1. NCBI lineage: Eukaryota > Metazoa > Arthropoda > Insecta > Trichoptera > Brachycentridae > Micrasema > Micrasema longulum. Next base: position 511,805 of record NW_028277249.1, on the reverse strand, counting down.
TTCCTATGCCTGTTGATTAGCACAAAAAACTAGAATTTCAGGGCTTCCTTTGCCTGTTAATTGGCACAAAAAAAACTAGAATTTTTACCCGGCTTGGAGGGATTGAGTTAAATTTATTTTTTCTTGCTTATAAAAAACAATGTCATTTTCATTTGATTTTTTATTACGAGTTATATAATTTAGTCACAGAAAAGAGTTTTTTACGTCTTTACGACTAACCGTTAGTGGGTTTTTTTTAATACCAAAGAAGCCCGAGAAAATTAATTTGTCTTGCAAATTGTTATTGTACCTATACAATAATGTTCGATTAATGTAAAATTAGGATTTTAAGTGTCAAAATTTCACGACGCTCATCGTTACGACTTACCGTTAGTTAGATTAATTATTTAATTGAAAAAGACAGAAAAAAATTGTCTTGAAAAAATAATGGTTGATCTAGAAATGGCATCTTAAAAACTGTTTCATTGATATCATGTCACTGCAACTTACCGTTACTGAGTTTAATTTTACAAAGATTTTTTCAGATTCATTTTTTGAGTGTCGATAAAAAATAGACTTGTAAACAGCACGATTGATCTAGAAATAGTGTTTTAAAACAGGATTAAACTGTTTTTTTTATTGATCCTATAATTTTTACATTATCAATGCATCTTATGACGCATATGAAAAAAAACGATATACACTGTATTTGTAGTATAAATATTGTCAAGTCACTTCTTAAATAAAAACAAAATATATTTATAAAAAAAACATTCAGTAAAATTTACGTTCTGCCCATGTTTAAACATCCGTACTTCCTATTCTTTTATCTATTCGATTTTAGTATTTTTTTCCTTGTTTTTAAAAAGCTACTCGTTTATTAAAACAAAAGTTTTTTATTGGTATAAACCGATCAAATTACCCTCGGTCTTTAACACAGTTTTAAGAGTGATAACGCTGTTGATATTAAAACCTAAAACCTACATTGATGCGGGGAAGATTCATCTGACTGAATTATTTCACCTGCAGAAAACATTTTTAAATTTGTATAGTTCAGCTTAGACCAGTTGGTTCAGTCAACCATGTTTTGAGTTTGTTCAAATTCTTATAGACATAGTAGATTTATACCTTTATGGAGTAACTAAGATTAGAATATTAAATAATATTTATCGTTATAACTTTCTGGATGCTTGAAATCTAGCCCTCGTATAAAAAAAAGAATTAGCTCAAAATAAAAAAAAAACCACAATTACCAATGTATTTGTTAACATAATACTCATTCTTACGTCACAATTAAAATTTAATGTTTTGAATTTGTTCAAAGATTTTTCGTCTATTGCTTATTTTTCTATTATATATTTAAAAAAATATATTTTAAACAACTACAGCATAACATGACTGTAAATTATTATTTAAGTTAATATGCTGAATTTTACACAGTGTGTAAAGTTCCCGCTTAAACCAGCCAATGACAGGTCATAAGCTCTGTAGATATCTAGACTTCTATTTTCCTTCTCTAAAATGTTATTTATTTCTGTTGTAAAATATTTTTTTCATATTTACAGCTCCTTAGGGAGTTGAATCTAGTTGTTGTCTACAAAAAATTGGACAAACTAAAAATATTTTCTGCAAAAAAATATTTATCTCATTTTTAGTTTTATAAACCATTTTGTAAAATTATTATTACATTATATTATATTGTTATTTTATTTGTTACAATCAAAATAGTGTATAGTTTTTGCAAACCAAGTTTTGTAAAATTTCCATTGAAAATAAACGTAAAAGTGGCATTTTTCAATAAAAAAATGATAAAAGCGCCATCTACAAATAATACGTTTCATATCTTCGTTTAGATTCACCTTAATCAGCAATGTTTTGATAGTGACAAGCTGGATTTTTTTAGAGGTTGTAAGTCCATATTCCATGTTCCCTTCTCAAAAATGTTTTCCTTTTCTGTTGCAATAAATGTATACCTTACTAACTCCCTAGGGAGAAAATCCAGAATGTCTTCAAACATTTTAAAAAATCACTATTGAATTATACGTTTTTTAATTATGATGTGAATGTAGACATATTCAAAAGGCATGCCGAAAATTTCAGTACTATTCAAAAATACAAGGTAAATGTTAGGTTTAACCGCAACCTCGCGAAAATTACGAGTGGGCCTAGGGCGTGATTTATGAAACTTACAAATGCGAATAACATTACATTTAAATATGAAACGATGTTTTTATTTTGAAATTACAAGGGTTCGTACTTAATTCATATGACTGTTTGTAACAAGGAGGTCTTTTGTATTCTTTCTCTTTGTACTGGTCCCATTATGAACGAGAGTATTGTTCTTTACTACGTATAGCAATTGAATAAATTGGAAGGAATTGGTATTCCCTTAAAACGGATTTAGCTTTGAAATTAAGTTAAACTAATTTATTCAACCAGTATTATCAAGTATATTTGTCAAATAAAACTTGTTTGCCTTGTCATAATACAGTGAGAGTGTTTTAATGGACCTTTGATAATTTTGTACGATACAATGACATTGATGAAAGTTTATCAGAATATATTCCTTAAAAGTACTTAATATAATAAAAGGAACAAAATTTATGGTAGCGTTTAAAGTTTCCACTCAATATTTAACACATTAATTTCTTTTGGGAAAAGGTTTCTTTAATATCTCAATAAATATTTATATACCTTAGTTTATCGTAAATCAACACGGGGGTTTTAGTCTCATGGATTTTGAAATACGTAATTATTTTAAGCAATATTTATTTATTGATTTCATTCACATAAACGCCCGGAAGGTTTTTACTAGTATGGTTCATGTATACATATTTTATAAATAAACATATATTATAAAGATTACATGAAATACATAAATATTGTAGAACTTTTTAATAAATAATTTTACCCAATAAGAAAAACTTTTTTTTTAATATGGCGAGTAAATAATAAAACTTCAAAGTATTTATGAAGTTGTATGCGGGTAGAAAATAAATGTATAAACATGCTTTGAAAAGCTTAAAAGTATACATCTGTAAAATAAAACTCAGCAAAATTTAGACATATAAGAAGAAAAACAGACTTGGTTTAAGTAATCATATTAATAGAAAAACAAACTTGGTTTAAGTAATCATTTAATCATATTATCTTTAAGAAATAATTAACAGCAAAATGAATTTTCACTTAAAATATAAAACTAATGTATACAAATAAGAATGCGTATTACGACTTTTGTAAGATAATTAAGGTTAAAAAAAAGACTCGGTGTCTAAGTGTCACTTGATGGTAAAGATTAGATAATATACGTAAATATCGTGGAACAATTAAATAAACCACACATAAAACAAAAAATAAAAAATAATAGATGTAACTATTAGTGTCTTAAAAACTACGCAATAAACGTTAATATAGTTCATGTGTGAAGGATAAGAAAAAAAAAAGAGAAACGAGATTAGGTTTTTAGCCTTTCGCAAGTTAAAACCTATCATTTTTAGAGCTTTGCTGGTTATTTCGTATATATACAACAAGTAAATTTAAATTTCTGGTCAAAGAATATTCCAAAACTTTTGATCACTGAAACTGTTGCTAGCATGTTACCACTAATTAAGTTATCAAAAACAAGGGGTATTTTAAACTTATTGAACCGCATAATTTGACATTTATCAAAACTTACAAACATTGTATCAAGCTTAAACCACTCATTTTAAGCGTCCAAATTTCTTTAAATAATCTGACAATCCTTTTTAGTTAAAACGCGTTAATTTTTTAAAAAATTATCTGCATTTTGAGATAGTTGCATCATAAAATCATAAACGAAAGTTGTGATGGCATTGATAAATAGCAAAAATAGTATTGGCCTCAAATAAAAACCTTGAAGTACCCCACTGGTGGCTTTAAAAATAAACAATAGAGAATTATAAACCTAAACAGAAAGAAATCTTTCTCTAAAGTAACTGGTTGCAAGAAATTTCCCTGTAAATCCCAATTTCTGCAGCTTGAGAAATAATAACTTATGACGAACCTTGTCGAAAACCTTACAAAAATCAGTATATACTGAGTCAATTTGCATCTTCATACTTAATGAATGACTAATATAGTTTTCATATAATTTAAGATAAGTCAGGGTTGAGCCGTCAGACAGAAAATCGTGTTGTTGGGGCATAATCATATTGTTGATTTCAATGGGTATTTTTCGAGAATAAGACCTTCGAAAATTTTATATATATGACCTTTTGGAACACGTTATACTTTTTTTTTAAAATTAGTGGAAATAATTTGTTTCGTAATAATTCATATAAATTTGTGTATATCTGCTGTTTTTGCTTCTATCGTTTGTTCTGCTCGTCAAAATATTTTATCGTTTTGATTAGAAAACAAATTAACTGTTTTTATATTGACTCATTAAATTCTGTCTACAAATAATGAGTTTTTCTAAAAATATCTTTGATATCAAGAAAATACTCTCACATTATTTTTTTTCTGAAAAAAACTCTTTTAAAAAAGGGCTACGGTAAGCACCTTGTGTATACAAAACATTCGATTTCTCTTGAATGCTTTTTTCTTACAAGCGTCTAAGATTCAAAAGTGACTACAATCAGCTAAGAATTAATTTGAATCTGTTTTTTCATCGTTTTTCATCCCGCGAGAACCAAGTTCTATCCGTCGCAAAAAATATGATTTTGACAACTCAGAATTACATGCATATTTCAAAGGCTCAAAAATAATTCTCCCAGTGATTTTATTACTCATTTGGTGTTATAAAAGTAGTAATACTTTATTAAACGAAGTTATTAGGCTCTCAAAAAATATTTTAATGCACTTATATAATTATTTTGAACTACTATCATCACGCTTTTTCTCCATAGGGTTAGGCAGAGATGATTGACCGCCACACACGTCTATCTTGGCATACATTTCTAGCTCCTTTCGCATTCATACAATCTTATACAAGTACTTTGGTTGCGTCTACTTTTAACATGTCCAAACTTGAGATTTTGGTTTATCTGATAATTCCATGAATATCTTAGGATAACTCAGGTTGTATGATAAATAATAGGAGATTTACATCGTGGCTCCCGATCTAAAAGGCCGTAAAACAGAGATGTATATTATGTGTAATGTCACCATAGTTATTTTATCTAAACATAGACAACTGTATGGAATGAATATAATATTTATTTATTAAATACAGGGATGTTTATTATGTGGAAGCTGTAGGGTGATTAGATATTTACTCAGTGAAAACAAAATGTCACCTATATAATGCCTGCATAACACCTATTCTCCTCTACGGATGCGAATTGTACCATCTCACTAGGGCCCAAAACAGCAAAATACTAAGTTTTGAGAATAATTGTCTCAGAGGAATCTTGGGTGTGCGATGGTTTAAATTTGTAAAGAATAAAGTAATAAGAGAACAGAGGAATTAAATTTTGGTGACAACTTTCATCAATCTGAGGCGAAACGGTTGGCTGGGTCATATGCTGCGGATGGCTCCTGAGAGACTTAACCAAGCTTGTCCTCTTTACTAGACATCGAGTTCTCGACGTTCTGGACGTCCACTGCTGACTGTTTGTCAGCAGCTTATGTCGGAACTACGGGACATGAACCTGACTTGGGAAGACGCACTGAAGCTGGCAGCCGTTAAATATGCATTTAGGCTCTTTATGGATACCATATGCCCCAATTATGGAGCGAACATAGAATAATGATGATGATAAATATGTTATCCAAGTCATTTAAATTATGTCATAATACATTTAAAGTGATCGAAGAATATTCTCACGGGTTTTAAAAAATTGTTTTAAAAAAAATTACAGATAATCATTATTTTGATCATCATCATCTTCATCATTTTCTTTTCGCACCTAACGGTGCATAGGGCACTTCATTGGTACACCAATCGCAGCGTATCTAAATCATTTTTGTAACATTAAGGTAAAGTGATCAGTCTTACCAGACTATGAAATAGACTAGTGTATTAACCTTTTATATAATGTTTCAAATCAACCATGTCGGGAATCGAATTTGAGACCTCTTGCATGGTAAAAAAATGCTCTTATCATTACACCACGAGGCCGTCTTAAAATGTTTGTGATAATTAAAGTAAAAAAAAAACACCCATGATTTATTTTTAAAATATAATGTGGTAAATATAAACACGAAAAATATATAGAGATAATTATTATTCCGTTTTAATATAAAATTTATATTGTTATATATTGTGTTATTTATATTGTTGATTTTGTTGATTTTAATGATACCACTATTTTGTATATTTGATTATGTGTGATTCTTAATTTGTATAATCTATATTTTAAAAATTATTTCCGATTATCTTTTTTGCATTGTATTCTTTGGAATTTGATTATTTATTGAATTAACCTTTTTTCTAGATTGTTATTCTTTGTCATTATAATTTGATCTAATAATTTTACTATGTATTTTTATTTTTATTTATTGTGGCTTGATACGGGCATAGCCTAAAAAGCCTTAATAATTTCATACATATTTAAACTAGTGCAATTTTGAATGAATAAATAAATAAATAAAATAAAAAATTGATATCACGGTTATAAGGCTAAAAATTTCCTGTGCGCAAATAAGGTACAGACCCCATCAATCAATTTTAGAGTATTAATATTATAGATTGTATGACACGTCAATTAGAACTTATTTATAATAACGGATTTTTCGTTTCGTTTTATTTTGTTTTACAATGACAAACTTGCCATGTGCCTTTAACGATTTTCGTACTTTGTTTAATATGTTCAGCATAAAAAATTTGTTCCTGGCCCCATTTTATTTACAAGCGAGAAATAAAAAGATACAGCCTTCCAAAAGATTTGTCTCATAAACATCGCTGTTTAGCTGTGCCGGTATTATTCCATAGAGGAAGTGTTGCGATAAAAAGTTGGAATTTCTTTTGCTATTTGCAACGAGTGTTTATGTATAACGACTTCCATAAACTGTTCCTTAAATTAAATATACGCGAAAGCATTATCAATTTTTTGTTGAAGAAATAACCTCATGCCGTAAAAACAAGTTGACTTTTTTTATTTCTAAGAAAAAACATTTCTTACATATTTTTTTCAACTGAGATGACGCTGTTGAAAATACAAAAGTCTCAGTATTTACAGAGCTTATGATTTGTCAACGGCAGAATTACTGTGTCACATTTATCATTCTGCCTATACGTAGTTGACTTCCATATTCATGTGCGACTACTACTACTACTACTACTACTACTACTACTACTACTACTACTACTACTACTACTACTACAACTACAACTACTACCATCACGCCATTTCCCCGTAGGGGTAGGCAGAGAGAATGGACCGCCACACACGTCTATCCTGGCATACATTCCTAGCTTCCTCCACATTCATACATCTTGTCATACATGCCCTTTGGTCCTGTCTGCTTTTGACATGACCAGACTTAAGACTTTGGTTTATCTGATCATGCCACGTCTTCCTTGGTCGTCCTCGTCTCACGTTGCCGTTCATTTACGCCATATAAATTTGTTTTACCATTCTTTCGTCGTCCATTCATTCTACGTGACCAAACCATCTCAGAGACCCTTTCCTAATCTTATCAATTATACTTGACTCAGATTTACACTGTCGCCTGATTTCATCATTCGTAACCCTGTCATACATTGATTTCCGACACGTTCGTCTAAGAGATCGCATTTCAACCGCGTTCACTCGGCTTTCATCCTTCCTCTGCCAGTTCCATTTTTCACTTCCATACATAAGTGTTTGGACTAAAACTTCGTTGTGGACTGCAAGTTTAGCTTCGAGCGACATTTTTCAATTATTTCTATACCTAAATATACTTAGTTTGGATACTAAATTTTGGTTTATTGCTAACCTGCTGTAGAGAATAAAAGTATGAAAAAAACTAGCGACATAAATTGTTAGTAACGGGTACTTTTTTTTTTATAGATTAGAAATCTTTTAAATGAATTGGATTCCAAGCTGAATAGTGGCGACAGTTTTCACTTATTTTTTTTTACTAATAAATATAATTTATTCAAACCCGACGGATGAGTTTTATAACTATACGAGCTGAACCCGGCAATGCTTCCTTTTGCTTGATTTTTGTACATACACGTATATAGATTAAGTGTACATAATCGAAAGATTGATATCAATTACTGTATTCAGTCCAATTTAGGTATGTACGTATCCATTATTATTTTTGTTTTTCGGTTCAGATGAATTGTGACGACAGAAAATTTTGATTGATAGGTGTTTGAACATTGTTTTCCTGTCAATGTCTTGCAGATGCCTCCTGATACTGAGCGAAAAAGACAACTGCATGTCAGACATTTTGTTAGAATAGTCAAAAACGACGTTTTGCTCTACCGTTTTCCGCATCTCAAAACAGAATCGATTCTGTTTTTTTTTTGACTTAGTATCAGAATAAAAGTTTCTGTATTCGTATGTTTTGCGTATTTCAAAAATAGTTATATCTGTATACCGTGCGCCCGAAAAAAGCAGATAAAACTGTGTTTTTTTACGGGTTCGGATAGTTTTAGTTCCCATAATAAACCATTTTTGAAAACGAAACGAAACAATATAGGGACACGCCAATGGTAAATATTATCATGTGTAAAAAAGAGCTCTGCTCTGGACAACAAAAGAACGGCTAAATATATTTACAATGCGAATGTTCATGGATGCAGAAATGCAGGAAGGCCGAGAAAGATATGGCATGACTAAATCCAACAAACACTTGGAGATGGACATGGTAAAAGTCGGAATAATCGGCGTGCGTGCATGAGAAGATCTATGAATGTAGAGGAAGCGAGATTTGAATGCAAAGATAGAGTGATGTGGCGTTCTATCCTCTCTGCCTACCCTTACGGGGAAACGGCGTGATAGTTTGTTGTTGTTATAAAAAAAATCATTACTCTTATGCCATAATTCAGATAGAAAATACGTGAATCCGTTTGTATGAAGAAAAGTCGGACCGCGTTTCCTTTAACGGTTAAACATAACTAAATATACTTTCAAAACTTTACTAAAAAATCTTTAGTAAGAATCGTTTGGATAAATGTAAAAAAGGTGTTGTAACTTTTCATTGGTAAGTAAATACCGTGTTAATATCAATAGAATTTGCAGAGATATAAATTGATAAAATAAATAAAAAAGAACTTTGTTTTTAACGACTTAATTTTTATTTTCTACCGACCGGTTTCAAATCAACACAAACTTTTTTATCAAGGTGTAATTAGCTAGTTAATTAAACTAAAATTAATAAGTGACATTATTTTGAGTTTGGAGATAAAATACTGGATTTCACCCCCCTAGGGAGTCATTAAGTGAGTTAAAGGAATATGGATGTTTAAACATAAGCAAAATGGTGAATGTTACACAGTGTGTAAAGTGGCAACTGTGACCATCCAACGATAGGTCATAAGTCCTTAAATGCCTAGACTTCCATATTTCCTTCTCTTAAATGTTCTACATCTCTGTTGTAATTTGTCAATTAATTTGTTTATTAGATAGTTATTAATTGATAAGCTGATTATACCCTGATAACTAATATTGTGTAGCTTTAAAACTGGTCGGTAGAAAAAAAAAGTGGTTAAATGCATTGTTGTTTTGTATTTATTTTACGATACCACAAAGTTAGTGTATTAAATATGTTTTTTTTAATCTTAATTTGTTGTAACAGAGAGAGATAACTTTTTGAGAAGGGAATATGGAAGTCTAGGTATTAACAGGTGATGTACCATTGGCTGGTTTAAACTAGTCAATGATTAGTCATGAGCCTTGTAAATGCTTAGACCTTCAAACTCTATATGTTGTCCATCTCTTTAGTAATTGTTTAATCTTACTGACTCCCAAGAGGGTGAAATCCTGTCTTCTGTCTACTAACATTTGGACAAACTCAAAATATTTCATTATTTTATTTATTTATTTTAATTTAATTTAACAATACGCAAAAAAATGTACAAGTAAGTACAAACATAGTAAATAATAATTTTAAAAATAAACAACACCTGTTTTGTACACATGTAGAAACAAAAAACATGCTGCAATGCAAAATAAAAACTGAAACTATGTATAGTATAAAATAAAAAGAATTAATATGGATGCGAGAAAAATGTTAGAATCAAAAAGCAAATTGTAAATTACTTGTTAAAAATTTGAGCTAAAAAATGGTACTAACAAATTAATGTTAAAAACAAATAATTAAAATTTGTTAACTGTAAGTATATATATGATAATAAAATAATATATGGTAAACAAAAATATTTAATAAATTTATTTCTGGAAGAGGTAAGATAATTATAATACACATTAAAAACAGAGAAATAATTGTATGACAAATACAGTTTTATTACGACTTTAATAATTAGTTTAAAACAATGCATTAAAGATCGTTTTAAAATAATTGTTGAATAATTGTTGAATTAAAAATAGCTACATCACAAGTAAATTTGTTGGCTAAGGAATGTAATAAATAGTAATATTGTAAAAGTCATTATTATTTTAGCAAGTGGAAAATAGTATTTATAGATGAAGGGTTATAATTTATCTTTTCATTGTGCTGTGCATGCGATTAAATATTCAGTAATCTGTATGAATTACATTTCACCGTATATTGGAGAGAATTCACGACATGGGTGATAGTTTTACAGTGTGAGAGATATTTAGCTCTACGGCCGTAAAGGGGAAGTGGATTTCACAAAAGGATAGTTATCCTTTTGAACACTCGTCTTAAAGTATTTTATGTATGTGATTAAAATATTTACTAGAAAGCCACTTGAATTTTTATTTTTATTCACATAAATTAGCGACAATATATGTTTACTTAGTTGTTAAATTTGATACATTTAAAATGACTTGTAAGATAAGCCTACAGAATACATGGCTTTTCAGGGCCATACCGCAAAACTTCAGAGGAACATCTTTTCATAGCGTGCGTATTTTTAAAATAACCGACTATTTTTTTTGGAAAATCGCATATTTGATTAATAATTAGGATTTTAGACGTATTAAACGTATTAGACGTATTAGACGCAATACGCACCGGACGCGGACTAGGAAAATGGCTGAGTAGGGGACGGGTAGGGGTTTGTAGAAGGAGTCCTAGTCGTAGAAGATATCAAAGATTGTCTCGATTTTCAAATTATTAAAGAAAATAAATTAATTACCGGGTTTTCAAAAAAAAATATTAGGATGTTTTTCAAAATTTACAAACACTGGGTAACAATAGTTTTAATTTTTTCTTTAGCTTTTTAAATCGACACTCCATGTATGTGATATTTATTTTTAGTAAAAATTAAATTAAACTGATTGAGTAAAATTGGATTAAATTGAACAAAATAAACATAGACATGATGTCTGTAAAAACTGATTCAAGTCACTGTGTGGTAACCTTGAGGTAACTTTATGTTAACCTTACCCGAGGTTAGGAAATGATAGCCTGATAGTCACTCTATCTTTTCATCTTATGAAAATTATTTTAGTGTCTAACTTAGTGATCTTATTAGATTACACCTCTTCCTCTTAAATTAATGTTTGATATATTTGTCTCAAGGTACTTGATATTTTGTCATTTTCATAGATTTTGATGGACAAAATATTCCATTTAAACTTATCTAATATGCATAGATGTATCATATACTTTTTTCTTACCTTTTGAGGTTCACTTAAAGATTGAAAAAAAAAATCGATTAATTTTTCAAAAATATTTACACAATAGCCTTAAAATTAAAGTCCCGCTGAATTGTTAGCATACAACTCGTCAGCAGTGTTCATATTAGTTGCCGAGATATTAATTTATTTAGTGAAATCTGCAAAGCCACGCGCCGGTGACATATCAGGAAAGGGCGGGTTCATTGAAAATGTCTTTATTGTAAAAAAATACTAAAACATTTTTTTCAGTTGGTAATTATTTGAAACAGACGTTATTATTTTTAAAAATGTGTTCAAAAAAGCAAGCCATTTTTGTGACATAAATAAGTATCAAAGGTAGGTAATATTTAAATCAAATTATTCTGAATAAGTTTTGCTGTAGTGTGCAATGTTATATTTGTGTACATAAATGTAATAAGATTTAGAAGAAAATTATAAAAATGTGAAGTACAAAAATGTTCGTGCTTCAGAAATTTCACACACTTAATATTATCTTCCTCCGACGGCAGTAATAAAAGAAAAGTCTGGATAGCTAAGGTGAGTATTACGAGCTCGCATTTTAAGCGTTTGCAATACCTTGGACATTACAGAAAAAGGTTTATAAAAATACCCCGTTTTCTTAATTAATATCGGCAGAGTACTGAATTTCACAATTTTATACCGTTTCTACTTTTTGGTGGTGATAATAAAAATGACGATGTATTTTACTTTTAAATTTCTTGCAAGTGAGCAAGAAAACATTTTTGAGAAGAAAAATCTTTTCTTTTCTTTAAAAACAATTCGTATTATCTTTAACTCAATATTTGTCATTACTCAAATTGATTTAATAAGGTTATGCTATTATTTTATATAATTTATGAAAGACTGTGAAGTTCTATAATTGAGGATATATTATTTAAAGAATCATATCAATACTAACTTACAAATTATATGTATGTATTTTATGTACCCTTGTTGAACTTCAGAGTTTGTTAAACATTTGGAGACATTCACAATATTGTTACTTTTACATGTTTAGAACTACTATTTTTTATAAAGTCTACGAGGGTAAGGCGAAAAATTTTTGGCCTGACAATAAAAGACTGAAACTTTCAGTTAAAAAATAGTTTTTTTCTACATTATCTCCCTTGACTTCAACACACTAAGTCCAGCGTTTTTTCAACATCAGTATTCCTTCTCGGAAGTAAAAGTCTGGAAAGCTGTTAAAATATTTACCTACGGCCTGGCCTTCTCAACTTCTTTATTGGACGCGAAACGCTTTCCAGAAATAAATTTATTTAAGTTTGGGAACAGATAGAAGTCTGAGAGTGAAGTCTGAAGTCTGATCAAGAGAAAAGGGGGGACGGTCAAGCAAATCGTATCCCAAATCCCGCAGTTTTCTCATCGCCAATGCACCCTTGTGTACAGGTGCGTTGTCCTGGTGAAAAATGATTGTTTTTTTCTTTAAGCCAGGCCTCTTCTCGCAAATTTTAGAATCTAGCTGGTCAAGAAGGTTGAAATAATATTAATTTGTAATTGTTCCGTCTTTGTCAAGGTACTTATCAATAAACAGGATCCCTTTTGCATCCCAAAACACGCTGGCCATGACTTTTCCAGCAGATGCGATCAACTTCGCTTTCTTTGGCGCTGAACTACCAGCTTCCACCCACTGCTTAAACTGTTGTTTCGTTTCTGGCATGTAGTGGTGAATCCACGTTTCATTCGCCGGTGACAAATTGTCGCACAAAATCGGTTAGATTATTATTGAATTGCTCCAAACATTGCTGTGAAAGTCGTTTGCGCATTTGCTTTTGATCAGCATTCAGCAAATGAGGCACCCATCTCGCACAGAGCTGAGTGCATTCTTAATTCTTCTCTTTCAATATTCCTACAGTCTTAGCTATCTCATTAACCTACACTTGCTTCTCGTGTAACATGATATCATGCCCCTTTTCGATGGTTTCCGATGTGGTGGTGGTTTTTGGCCGTCTTTCGCGTGGATCATCTTTGAGGGACGTGCGACCACGTTTAAATTCAGCTGCCCACTTTTTAACGGTTGACATGAAAGGAACAGATTCCCCGTAAACTGTTGTCAACTTTGGATGAATTTTCTTAGGGGTTTATCTGTTCAAAACGAAGAATTTTATGACCGTACGATATTCACGTTTATCCATTTTGACAAAAAACACGCAAGACGTCCACTGCGAAAATTCGTGTAAGCAAACTACTTGAAAGAACAAGTTGAAACTTGACAAACAAACTAATGACACTTGCACTCAGGCAACTGTTTTTTTGCTGATTGCAACGCTATCTCTGGGTCAGGCTGAAATTTTTTTACCTTGCCTTCGTTTAGTGCAACATAGACTTAATAAAAAAATAATTATCAAAATAAATCATAATTTTTTCCTAGTTTGTGGAAGGGATACTAGTCCGAGAAATAAAAGATTTACGCCATTCTCAAATTGTTGAAAAAAAAAGAGTTTTTGGGAAAAAATATTAAGATTTTTTTAAAAGTTCATCTTGAGGAATGTTCCTCTGAAGTTTCGCGGTCTGACCCTGAAACACGTGTATGTATTTTTTATTGGCAGTGAGATTAAGGTCTATTTAAAAAAATAATTTCATTATTTGAAACAAAAAAAAAGTCATGTGGGTTGGTGCACAAATACAAACAAACCGTTCTCGTACATACGTATCCTCCTCCAAAGTAGCTGTAGCAGATATCACTATACGTATATGGAAAGGAAGCCTCAATAATTCATCACAAAATCTACGGGAAGAAGCAACTTGCGAAAAATTTATGAATACATCAAAGAAAAGCATCTTTCCATAGTTAACATTACACTGTAATTTTATAATTAAATGTATGTAAGTATATGTGAAACGTTTGTATTGTATAAGTAGGTATATATACAAACTTCAAATTTTTATATAATATATGCCTGTGTTTATAATGTTTTAAGTTCTTTATTTATTACTGTGATAATTTGTCATTCATTTTCCTTTCTGTTTAATATTATTTTACTGACGAGCCAAATACAAGAGCTTGACTCTTTTTTGCAAGTGCAACCTGAATTTATTTGAATTTTTAAATATTCATGTAATAATTTTCATTTGAAATAAAAGTTGACTATTAAACAAATATATTTTAAAAATATTTGAGTTTGTCCAAATTTTCGTAGACAAAAGACTGGATTTCACCCCCTCGGGGGTCATTAAGATTAACAAATAACAACAGGAATGGGGAATACCTTAAATAAGGTAAAATGGAATTCAAGGCATTTACATGGCTTATGACCTGTCATTGGCTGGTTTAAGTGGCCACTTTACATAATATGTAACATTCACCATTTTGCCTATGTCTGAACATTTATATTTCTTCAATTCTTCCATTTGTTGATTTTAGTGAAGTTAAAGAGCTGAAACTTTCATTGTTGTGAAGAGATTCATCTGACTGAATTATTTCACATACTAGGCAACGCCTGAAAACAATTTTTTAATTTTTAAACTTCCTCTTGGACCAGTTGGTTTCATTAAAAATCCAGTCTTTTGTCTAAGATTTAGACAAACTCAAATATTGTAATGAAACTAACTCGTCCAAGAAGATTTTTAAAAATTGAAAAATTGTTTTCAGGCGTTGCCTAGTATGTGAAATAATTCAGTCAGATGAATCTCTTCACAACAATGAAGGTTTCAGCTCTTTAGCTTCACTAAAATCAACAAATGGAGGAATTGAAGAAATATGGATGTTCAAATATAGGCAAAATGGTGAATGTTACACAGTGTGTAAAGTGGCCACTTAAACCAGCCAATGACAGGTCATAAGCCCTGTAAATGCCTTGAATTCCATATTCCCTTATTTAAGGTATTCTCGATCCCTGTTGTAATTTGTTAAATATATTTTTTTAAACAAACATGTTCACGCACAATAATTTAACGTAATTTGGTAATAGGATCTACTGCAAAGTTTATCCTTGGTAATTAGCATTTATTTGTCACCACAAATTCCAGTGCACTATTAAACCCTTCCATGTCCGTTCCCCGGTAGATGAAAAATACAGTTGTGTAATCGGTTCTAAAAAAAATAATATTTTTGGCCATTCCGATTGTTAAAAACGTGCTGAGCGACTTTTATACTTATACAGCTTAATTTTTTTCTGCCTGTGAGTGGAGATAAATTCACATTGAAATGTAGTTATTGCCGTGTTCACCTACCAAGTGTACGATTTCAGGTTCAATTCCTGGAAAGACGTATTGTTTTTTACCGCAGGAGGTTGTCACATGTGGCACCATACAGTTAAATTGTGCTGCCAAGCTAGTGTTTACATTTTGTTGTGTTATTTTGACACCACTTATTATATTTATTTAAAAAATGCAGTGGGCACCTACACTCAATATTTTTAACCATACGAATGGATCTTCTGTTGAATAAGAGTTTGCATTTAATATATTCCTTAAGTTTTTTTTAATGTATTCTGCTTTCCGTATTTGTTTGGATGTTTCCATAATTTGCCCTTTCCAGTTTAGTGAAGATCACTCCAAAGTATTAAATTGATTTTTCTTTTTCTAAATTTTTACATTTGCACAATATCATTGGTGAACACGAATGAATCATGTGTGAGATATTTTTAACTGTTATTTTTTTGGTGATACTGAAGCAGATGATTTCGTAAAGGAGTAAATCTAACCAATCTTTCACGCATCGGATACTCTTTCCAGATTTCTTTTTTACTTTTATCCAAGATTAAAGGTAAAAAATGAATACTGCGTCATCACTGGAAGTTATTGTTTTGCCCCTGTTCAATTAAAACGGGCCCAATAAACTTCCTTGAGGGACACCGAATTTTAATCACATACGTCTAATACAATATTTAAGTTGCATTTTTCTGGGCATTTTGTGCCATGAATTTGGATAAAAAACATTAAGTGGTCAAGGATAGAATAGTTACTCTGTAATAATACGAGTAGTAGGTATGTATTTTTATATTTAAATGCGTTTAAATCGCGATAGTCAAATACGCATGAACAAATACTTGAATCAAACGATATATAACATTTTTCTTTGTTTGAATTGCCGAATACTAGATCACCTAATTCGAAAATCCATAAAATGCATCATCCATTTTAAATGAAAATCTCTGACTATAATCTTACTCCACATTTATTAACACACATCACGGGATTTGTCGAAAAGGATTTATTTTAACAAAGCCTATTATTTGAATTAAATAACTGGATCTGACACGTCGGCAACAACTTTAACATGTTTTATCAATTAAAAAAAAAATATCTCTGTACGTGAAATTTAATAGGAATTATCTTTATTTGGTTGTGTAATTTCATTAATAAATATATTTTGTGTAAAATGAACAGTCATTATCTTAAATAGGTCTGCATATCAAATCCAAAAGTGATTTCAAATAAACCAAAAAGAAAATTTATCAACATATTACAACAGAGATGAAGAACTTTTGAGAGAAAGTAATTTGGAAGTCTAGGCATATACAGGGCTTATCACCTGTCATTGGCTGGTTCAAGTGGCCACTTTATACACTGTGCAACATTCACCATTCTGCCCATATTTAAACATCTATTTTCCTTGAATACTTTTATCTGTTGACGTTTGTGAAGTTAGAGAGCTGAAACCTTTATTTATGCGGGCGAGATTCATCTAATTGAATGATTTCACCTACATACAAGGCAACGCCTAAAAATTGAAAATGAAAATTGAATTGAAGAAACATAGATATTTAAATATGGGCATAATGGTTAATGTGACACAGTGTGTAAAGTGGCCACTTAAACTAGCCAATGACAGGTCAAAAGCCCTGTAGATGCATGGACTTCTACATAACCTTCTCTAAAATGCTCTTTATCTCTGTTGTAATATGTGAATCTTAAAAACTCCTCAAGGAGTTGAATCCAGTTCATGTCTACAAAAATTTAGACCTACTCAAAATATTTTAGAAAATTTATAATTAAAAAAAATAAAAAATGTTAAAATTGATCTATTGGATACATTTATTCGCATCACCTGTCCGTTTAGGTCAAAGTTATTTTTTTTCTATTCTATTTTGACAAATATTTGTTGAATTTGTAAGACATTTTGATATTTAGGTATACAAGTACCTAAATGTTCAAAAGTAAAACCACATTATATTTTTAACAGTATATGATTGTTTAGAAGATATTCACATATAATTGTAAATCCAGATTGGTATCAGTGTAAGACGAGTGGAAAGTTTAATAAAGTTGTCAGATAGGAACTTAGGATAACAAACATGAAATGTTTGGAAGCCCAAATAAATTTTATTTAGGCAACCAAAAGAATATTATTCAGATCTTCCTTCTTTAAGCTAACATTCGCATATTGGATGATATAATCTCGATCATGAATTCTAAACACATTAGAACTAAAGCAGCAATAGCTAATACGCATTCTAAATGTAATATTATAAATAAATAACCGAGATTGTTCAAAATTGTTTAGAATAACTTTGAAAAACTATGGTGATTATTTTCGTAACTAATTACGGGGGGTTCGAAATGGATAAAATTGTAAACGTTTTATCCTCATAATAACGGTCTATTCATGATAATAAATTAAATGAAAATAAAAAAAAATCACTATTGATAAAAAAATCTTGATGGTAAATGTACAGTATCATATGTTAATAGAATGCATTATCATAAAATGTGTAGTCAAATAATAAAATGTGATTTAAACAAAAAATACAATTAAGAGTGGAAAACACTGTTTTATAAAATGTCTACAAGTAAAATAAGTATTGCGATGGTTTGTTTTGTAAACATTGAATACAAATCTTAAAGAGGGAAATTTTTTAAACTAATAAAATAAGGAACACCATTAAGGGATCGTGATACGATTCATTTTTTAAGAAAATGTTAACAGCGGAGTGAGAGGAGAAATCTTGTTATCCTAAATTTGAATAAATGTTTCCATAATAAGCTCGATTTCAAGATATTGATACCTAATTTGGCGAAATCTGTAAATATGTAAATATTCACTATAAATATTTTTTTCCTTATTTTCATTTCTAAATGCGAAAATAAAACTTACGTTTTATGTTCAAAACACGATCATGTTTATCTAAAATCTTGTATCAAAACAATCCACCTCAAACAAACAGGGTAGCATATTGTTTGCTCTTAAGATAAACATATTGTGTTGTTATAATAGGTAGTACATTGAATCCTGATATTTTTGAGGGCTGCTGACGTTTATTATTTTGTTTTTGTAATTTGTGGAATTACTTATTGTGTTTTTTATTATTCTGTGATGTTTCTAGATACTCCATTTCCTAAATGATTTAATTACACCAGACATCATGAAGAACCGAGCATTAAACATGATTGAAAATAAACTTATTATTTAGTATTTTAAAAAAAGTCCCGTGTTCGGGTTTTACGAAATTATGTCATCTGAGGAAGCAGTTTAAAAAATAAAAATCATTAAGTAGCCACCTTTCCTATAGCTTAACTTAAGAATTTTCTCATAATTAAAATCAAACTAAACAAGCCAACAAATCAAACATGATTGTGATTGAAAATGACTTGTAAAACTGTTGTTTGAAAATATTGTTAAAAAGCGAAACAATTTACTGATTGTCCATTTTTTCTTCAATAAAAATAATATTTTAAAAAATTTAACTCAAATCAGTGTTCAATTTAAATATTAAGATGTTGTATAAAACAACTATTTATTATTAGGTATTATTTATTATTACTTGCCTGTATCAAAGCAATTAAATGCGGCGCCACGCCTTCTCCATATTGTTATTGAACAAACGATGACAAAACTGCCATATGGACAAATTTCGAGAAAATCAGACGCCTTTAAACTTTTATCGAATGCCACGTCATCAGAAACCTGGCGCTAGATGTCGTCTGTGCATGACTTGCGCAATATCACATCACGATAATTTTCTAAGCATTTCAGTGCCCAGTAGTAAAGATGTCAATTTCATAAAAGTCCGGTTTACATCTTTTTCTACGTAAGCGAATTCTTTCATTTTTTAATAGACCCGTAAAGGTAACAATTGAGGACATAAACTGCTGATAAAACCACATATATATATATTAACTTGAACAATAATGTTCTCTTATATTATAAACTAGCTGTTTTTTGTCGATTTTCCTTCTCATTTATTTTTCAATATATTCACCTTTTTCTCTCTAATTTTATGATTCTAACAGCAATTAAATTATCAAAATTAAATACTTGAATTGTAAAAGAAGCGGGTTTGTTCTGATTCTGAGGGTATTACGAAAGCATTTTTTTACAATATACCTACATATTTTCACAATAAAATTATAAGTCGGAACGGATTAAAAAAAACCTGAATACCTAAGAAGATATTTTTACAAATTCAAACTGCAATTGTGACTCATAAACGTCTTATTTTGCATATTTTTGAGTAATTCGTGAATCCTTTCTTCTTTAAAAAAACATTTCCAAAACGGGTTTTGTTGCTCTATTTTTTTTTATGACTCGGAACCAAAAAAAGTCGAATTGAAGAAAAATGTTATTTTTGTTTTTCTTAAAATTGACAAAATTAGTTTCATGAAAATTTTTCTCATTTTTACGCTACGCAATAATTATTTTACTTCTTTAAACTCAAATGTTTCGGTGCAACTAGCCTTCGCCAATAATTAAAATTAATGAAGGCGTTTTAATGAAATTTTTTTTGTGCTGTATAATATATTAAAATAATTATTGAAAAGTTTAAAAAGGCTGCATTATAAAAAAGCATTTTAAGTGTTTAAACTTTGTCTATTTTTAATCAATGACCAATCAAAAGGTTAAAAGATATCAAGACTACCATACTTTATATGTCTTTATTTAAAAACAATTGTAATTCTTTTTTCTTTTAATTCTAAGTTGTGAGTATTTTGCTAAATTTTATTTTATTTTGGAAACCAACAGTTCTTCATTCGGAACAATTTCACAAAAAAGCAGTTGAAATATTGTATGAACATAGAACCAATAAAAAAACTTTTCATTTTATTATAATTTTTAGCATTGACATATTTACTCATAGACACGTCTTATGAAGTAAAATATTTGTTTAAGTTGTGACACGAAAACGAACACATAATTAGTAAGTTTGCGAATTTATACCAGGGCTGCATTCAACAATCGTACATATTCCACAAAAAAATAGTGGTTACTCGTTTTTGGTACATAAAACAATTTGTATTTTAATCTTAAAAATCGACATTCGTACTTGGTGGATCCAAATCAGATTCTTCCCTTAATTTCCTTATAATTTCGACCTATTTATTTCTTTTCACTGGATTTTGAGGAATAGAAAAATTACACTTACTCATGTTTATTAAATATTAAGAACATATTTCTATCAGTGAAACCCTGTAACTAAGAAAAACATCACGGTTGCGCGCGCTGCTTATTTTGACGTTTACAAAAAGTAATATTTATATCTGAATATTAATTGTTTTGACTTTTGTTAATCAGAAATAAACAACTATTTACAAAAGAAAAGTTAAAAAATACTTTTCACAATATTTATCTAAAAGGTTTTTACGCATTTCACGATACAAGCGGGCGTTTTGGTTTCGATTATGAGTGTCGCGCCTGGCTGAAAGTCGAAGAACGACTAAATACGCACTGGGCACGACTGAGCATTTGAACATGAGTTAAGTGACATCATTTTTGAGAGTTCAGTGCATCTCTAGCATGCGCGGTCCGTTCATAGAACAGATAGAACTATTTTTTCCCTTTATTTTACCGCAAAAACATTTTTTAAATCATAATGAAAATGGATGCATGGATGGATGTTTGGAAATATGGATGTTCAAACATAGGCAAAATGGTGAATGTTACACAGTGTGTAAAGTGGCCATTTAAACCAACCGACAGGTCATAAGCTCTGTAAATGCCTAGACTTCCATATTCCCTTATTTAAGGTATTCTCCATCCCTGTTGTAATTTGTTAATCTTAAATACTCCCGGGGGGGTGAAATCCAGTCTTATGTCTATGAACATTTGGACAAACTCAAATATTGAAATGAATAAATTATTTTTAAAAAAGTGCAAAATTGTTTATTATAATGAATAAATAAATGTATTAATTTGTCGTTAAATGCAACAATCTGTGACGGAATCGACAAATAATCTAACCAAATTTTTAAATGTAACAAGAGCAATGCGCAATCATTTCTTGCGACGGGCAAGAACCAAAAACTAATTGCGCCTGTGGTCTTAAAAATCTAAGCTCATCTTAAAATAAGCAACAAATTCAAACAGTTCCATAGAGGGGTGTTGGTTTTAAAAGTCAGCGCCTGCGCAGTCCAAATTTTAAGAGACCTCAGGAACTTTTTACAAATTAAGGGCTAGAATCGCTTGACCCAACCGAATTTTAACTATTAAAGCTAAATAAAACTCTACCGCAGTATCATAAGAACACTAAATTGCTTAAATTGGAAGTTTGGTATTTGTTTTTTCTACACTGTTTTGAAAAAAATATAATTACATAAACCGATTACGCTATTAGTAAAATTAAAAATCAATATGGAAGACGTGGCAAATATATATCCAAATCCAAATAATGTATGTAATTGTCACAACTAACCCTTAGTCCCATGGATTTGGGACTTGTGACTCAATACATTAATTAAACAAATAAACCTGTTTTTAGTAAATGAATAAAAAAAGATAAACGAAAATATATTTTTTATATGTAAAACAAATATTTGTGTTTTTATGATTTACCCAAATATTTGGGGTCATTTTTTTTGTATGTATTTATATATTGCTTTTCTAACGAAAAATCTCACCGCACGCCCCTGATATCTAGGTGTATTAATATGTCTATATTTGTAAGTATTAAAGTAAGAAAATATAGATAATCAATCAAATCAAAATAAATATAAACATACAGGTACAGGGTTGCACATAGGATAAGGAAGGCGAGGGTTAAAAAATATTCAAATTTAGTGTTGTTGTTGAACCTATCATTCTGCATTTTTAATGTTAACATAAGTGCTTTTGGTGTTACTATACATAATTAATATTTCATAAGCATTATATGCAGAAACATATATATGTGCACATATGTTATTAAATTTTAATTAAATAAACGACAAACAACGTTTGCACAATTCTAATATTCACGAGAAGATCAAACTATATCGAGGTTATGTAATACCCAAAAGTTCGATTGCGATTTAAACCCATAAATTCTCTTTTCGCTATAAAAGTTACAAAACAGATTTATATCAGAATATTAACATTGCAAACCGGGTTGATCTATACACACCAGCGCAATTGCAACAGTGATGGGAATAAAACTACAAAAATAAGTTTCCAAATTCAGAATGTATTAACTTTTGTATAAATTTGAAATAAATACTTTTAAGTTAACTCAATAACTTAATTGAAATAAACAACTCAATTCAAAACGTGTGTTCAAACAAATATTATTTACTGATGCAAAATAAAAAAAATTAAAAATAAATTTAAAAAATGGATAAATATTTAAAGCATGTGGTCTAGAATTTCAACGAATGTTAGTTAATATTTGAAAATAATCACCTATCAACATTCGTATATCCATCGGATGCAATGACTATGGAACAACTTCCAAAAGTATATTATGGTACTTATACCTGATAGGGAACAATGGCTGCCCGACAGCTCCTTGCCCTACAGGGAAGGAGACATTGTGTGGTACACCGATGCCTCCAAGAAATATGGATAAACAGGTGCTGGGGTATACGGAGTTAGACCCGCAAAAAGATTCTCTACTAGCCTAGGGCTCTATCCTACTGTCTTCCAAGTGAAACTATATGCCATCTATGCCTGCGCACATGGAAATTTGCGCAGATAATACAAAAACAAGAAAATTTATGTTCCCTCAGACAGTCAGGCTGTTCTAAATGCACTGAACTCTGTCAAGATCAATACTAAATGAACCTTGGAGTGCCTATGGGCGCTTAATTGTTTCGGTGAGTAAAACAATTTGACTTTAATTTGGGTAGTTGGACACTCAAACGTTGACGGTAACGAAGCAGCTGATAAACGGGCAATAACCCGTCACGATAGATCTTCACAGGTTGCAGTGACGTCACAAGTTTTCATAGTACTGACCCCCACCACTAAGAATAAGAATATATACCGGTTTCGAGGTCCCGTTTTTTCATCAGAACATTAATAACACTAACCATAGTAGTTTCACAAAAATATATAAGGACATAAAAAAGTCAATGAGTGGTTTTATACAAACATTCGCTAACATTCATAGAATATGACAAAACTAAAACTTGAAGAAAGCAAACTTTTACTATAATGTGTTGAGCTTCTACATCATAACGATTTTATGAAGATGCCCATATTAATCAATTATAGATAATCTCATAAACGCACAATGAAAAATGATCGATGTTGAATAAAGTCATTGACTTTACCAGCCAACCACAGATCATAATATGTCTTGGCTAGATATATTTCGTCCACAAATATGCAATCCGTCACCGTTGAAAGCGTGCTGGAAGGATAATCCGGCGCTGTCTACAAATATTCTACCATGCTTCAAATAAAAAAAACAATGAATATAAAATATATTTTCTAAGTGGAGGACATCCAAAAACACGAGTAATTATTTACAAACAGCAGTCACTCACTGCACACTGAGCAAATTTTGTCGTACTGGGCAAAGTTTTCCAAGTTGACGTTACATTTTTTTCGAAACGTGCAAGGGGGTATAAACTTTATTTCACTCATAAATTTTGTTAAAAGTTTATTTTTGAGTAAATATGTTTAAATTACAGCAATAAATATCTCTTTATATACGATCGCAAAACTTTTGAAATAAGACGAGAGAAGAAAATAAGTCTTATATAATTTGAGACTTTGAACATTGCCCATAAATCAGCTATCAAATTCAGATCACCCTCGAAAACCTATTTCACTCAAATAAATCACAGTATACGCGAACTTTGGACCAATCTAATGATTCTCGGGGGGAATTTCAACATATAATAATACCAATGCATAAATAAGAGAAATGAAGCATTCCACCCTGTAGGTAAAGCTTGTACGAATATTAAAGCTTCAACCACGACTCCTTTTCCAAAAATAATCTTACATTGACAAATTTGGAATGTTTTAGTTTCAAAACGGTAAATAGCAATAGAAATAATATTCAACTCTTCCGCGCCTAAGTCCCTTCTTTGGTTCTCCAGGTAGAATATTTGTTTTTATACTTTTTTCTTTTTTAATTTTTACGTTTGTGGCACTACCTATTCATGATAATAACATAAATAAAAACAACATTGTTTTGGACCATTTATTTTTTATTTTTTCTACCAACCGGTTTTAAAGCTAAACAAGATTCTTTATCAAGGTATACTTAACTAATAGCGTAACTTTTCAGCACAAAGAATACCGTTTTGAGTTTAAAATATAACCGGAATCCTGGATAAGACATTTCGACTCGAGTTTTAAGTAAAAGTCATGAAAAAGAAAATTGAGTGGGGATAAGTCGCCTTGTAGTGCAGCTGTTGGTGCATTTGCCTACGATTTTTGAGGACCCGGATTCGATTACTGGCAGGATTGACGTTAATTATTTGTTTTAATTGTGGTTATCTATATTTTACCATTGGCTCTGTTTCGCTGTTCCTGGACAGGCACCTACCTGAAGCGTAAGACTGATCACCTTACCTTCTATGTAACAATAAGTTATTTAGATTGGCTGTGATTGGAGTGCAATGCAGTGCCCTTTACACCACTGGGTGTGGATAGGCAAGTGATAATGATGAGAAAGTAATACTTTATAAGCATTACCTACAAATTTAATGCTGAGACGGAGAAAGACTGGGCATGACCAAATTCAACAAATACTTGAATATGTACAAGTATTAAATCGGAATAGTCGTCGTGCATGCATGAGAAAATGTGTGCATGTAGAAGACGGTATGTATGCTAATACAGATAAAAGTGGCATTCTATCATCTCTTACTACCTTTGCATAGAAATGGCGTGATGCTTTGTTTATTTTTGATTAATTTTTTTGTAAATATTTAAAAAAACAAATATTTTACTGGGATTAGTGTTTTTATTTTACTACATCGTTTTTTATGATTGAAATTTTTTTGTGTTTATTTTCTTATAAAGTGACGTTTTTCCTTTTAAGACAATATTTTTGAAAATATTCGCAATTTTGTTCTTATAAATTTAGTGTTTTTGATTTAAGGTTTTTACAAATATTCCATCTGGAGCATTGATTGTATTGTTGTATCTAGAAGAATCCATGAGCTTTACTTACAAACCTTGTATACAATTATGCCTTGGCACAAAGATAGAACTTTCTACCACTTTGCTTAGCATTAGTTTCCCCTTAGTTTATAAGTATGCCTTTATCATATTTGGCTTTATTTTTAGACCACTTCCGGCTAGGAGGCCCTATTCACAGTTGTAAATTATAGCACAACACCGAGACTTTTTTTTTTTGTGATCTTATCAGGAATCAAACACAGAACAAAAGCGTTAGCTATAACATCACGATAGCCCCTCAATAAATAAATTATCCATTGTTTAGCACCGTTGGATTGTTTGATCATTAAACTCAACAGTAAATTCCATAATAAGTATCTTTAAAATGTATCCAATACGTAACACGGATTGTCTTTTTTTATAGATTTCATAAAAACGTGTACTTCATTACATCGATTGCATCGGTTTTTAAAGATTTCGTTTAAAAAAATTACAAGATCTGCGATTATCAGGACCTTTATAAATCAAATTCCAGTAGGATATTTTGAAGACAGTTTTTTTTATTTCTGGTACATTAACTATAGCTTAATTTAATATTTTAGATTTTAAAAAATACTACAATAACACAAAAAATAAGTAGTTAAATTTTGAAGTTATTTCCTCTACGTTAACTAAATTTGACGTCAGTGTAATTTTCCAAGGAGAAACCTTGACGGTAAAGTTTATGCCAGCAAACCAAAAACTATATCTTAATTTTAAGAAGTTTTCGAACTGACAGTATGGCAGAATTAACAGCGAACTTAAATGAGACGTAAGTGATGTGCGCACTTTTTTTGATTTATTAAATTTATTGTGATTACGCTTTAATTAATTAAAGAAATAAAAGACGAGGAACACTAATATTAACAAAATTGAAACAACCAATTAACCATTGACTTGTTTCATCGCGTTCGCGAAACCTAAGAGATATTCTTCTTCTTCTAGTGCTTTGCCGGGTCCCCCGACGTTGGCGATCACTACAGCGAAACCATATGTATCTGTCTTGAGCTAATTTTAAATTTCACACCCAGGACAGCTGCTTATTGATGTACTCGCCGAAGTGATCCTGGGAAAATATGACCAGAGTGGTTTAACGTTGCCTTCTCTGGTGGATTTTCTGTCGGGGTTACCTCCCCTTAGCTGGTTGGTTTTGGTTTTGAGGCGCCAAAAACTCGCCTTGAATCCTATCGTTATCTGCTATGATCACACCGTTATGAGTGTGATTTCATTGCCTGGGGTTCACAACGTGGACGCTAATGAGTTGGACTAGTCAGTATTGTTGCCGTTGGAATGCAACTAGGCGTTTGCAACATTTTATATAATCACATCATCGAGCAAGATGTGACTCACTGCGACCCTACTGACAGTTCGAACCCAATTCGAATTAAAGAGATATTATAAAATCAAATGTATTTATTCATTAACAGTCACGTAAAAAAAAATCAAAACTAATTTTATCTGACGGACTTTTTTTCAAAAGTGTTAATGGATATATTTGATTTATTGCACTTTTTGCATAGTACACCCTCTCTACTGGGTAAATATTAGAGTATTAACAATCTTCTTTTTATGAGTTTAATTACCTTAAAATGAGTACCCATTATACTGCATTTACTGATTATGTATTTTAAAATACATTTATTTTCAGATATCTTAATTAACAATCATCGGGTTCACCGTGATAGAAAAATAAATAACTTGATAAGCTCGCCAATGTATAAATAACATGATGTACAAAAAGTTGAATAAAAAAATTAAAGGAAAAGCCACATAACGGTATTTAATAAATGTAGCAAGTCCTATGCCTATAAGCCATCCGTATTTTCATGCACATGGATTTTGACAGGTCCGTCTGCAAGTAATTGTTAGATTTGATCATACCACGCCTTTATCGGTTTCCTGGATTTTTGGATCCATTAATATTCGCCTTGCAAATCATTTTAGCCGTTCTTTCGCTGCCTATTCGCGCTACATGTCCAAACCAACGTAGAATTTCTTTTTTATTTTATCGATAATGCTTATTTACCATGTAAAATTAAAAGCATTATCAATAAACTAACCTTGTTTCGTATGCAATTTTTTATTTATTTTGGAATTTCTAAAATATTTTATTATTCAAAATAATTGTATGTTCACAGAAATGCATTCATAAAATCGTTGCTACTATATTTTTTTATATTGTTACATAGACGATACTTCTTTTTTTTCTATTATAATTTACTTTCATATTTTTTTGAAATGTTACAACTATAACATAAATCCACATTAGTGCACTTTGTTTGATTTTATTGTAAAATATACAAATTTGGATAACAAACGTTAGTATTTTTAGATCAATTACGTTTCGAAAAATGTAGCTCGGATTTGAATAATATTTTTTAATTGGTTCTTACTGTTTCCTCAACACTATCAATATCGGATTTCGATTCAATAAACATTTTGAATTTCCCAATATAAATTTAATTCTACAGCTCAGACCAAATCCAATCTAAGGCATCATTAATTATAACAACTTTTAATTGAGATAATTTATAACAGTCGTTATAATAGTTAATTTGTTATCAGTTGTTGGACATAAAATTTGTGTGTTCTTGAAGGATGTCATTGTGAAATAACAATATATAGTGGCTATTTAATAGGTATTGAAAAATAAAATTAGTTTTTTCAATTACTTACCCAGATTTTTTTAAAATCGGAGACACTTCGTTACGGTAGAAAGCGAGGGTTATTTTTTTTTCCACAGTAAAATTCATATTTTATTTTCAGAAAACATGAAAAAAGGATACTTACCATCTTTTTTATATTAAAAAAGATATTTTGTACAGTTCTAAACGAGAATGTAAAGGTGTTGTTCACTTTCAAAACAAAATGAAAAATATGTTGAGTAGGTATGTCCAAATAATTATAGACAAGACTGGATTCAGCCCCCTAGTAAAAAAGGGGCAAACGTTTCCATAGATTGCTCTAGAATGATGAATGTTACTGTGTTTTTATGTGGTCACTTAATCCAGCTAATGACGCTCCTCTAAATTCGAAAACTTCTATCTTCCATTATCAAAAATGTTTTTCATCTCTAATGTTATGGAAATATTTTTTAGTGAAGAGTATTAATCTAAATTTATAAGAAATTTACAAAATATATTTTTAAAAAAGACGGAAATTGTGACAGAGCAAATTCAACATTGGCCCTCTGATATGTAAGCCCGCAACAGTAACACGCGACCGCAATTTGTTTTTGCGATGTAATTTAGTTTGTTTTGTTTTACTGTACCTCAAAAAATAAGGTATTTGTATTTTTGTACTAAATAACAATATGTGAAAAATTAAAAATGATGGTTTTGATTAAACGTTTACATATTTCTATAAATAACATTTTTACAATGAAATATTTCAATATTTAAAAGCTCCATTACTCAAAATCCCAATGCCATAATCTGACATAATTAATCATGAAACAATTTCTACTTAACACGTGACGTCTAAAGCGTAATAAATTGGTCAGTGTTTTTACACAAAATATTAATTATCATAAGTAACCCAAGATTAAACGTTTATCTTATAATCAATTAGAAATATACAAAAGTTCTTATTCAATTGAATCTTCTGAAAATTTCGAGTTCCCCTCCTGAAATTCTACGACCCCGAGAGGGTGGCTTGTTACTTGTACCTATATACAATGTAGGCAAACGTATATTTCTCAGAATCTGGCGATAGAACACGTTGGCGTCAGAGCAAAGAATACGCCCTTCTAATTAAGATCAATGGACTATATTACTGGCTTTTGATGCGAATTTTAGATTTGTTCAAGTTTAAAGGGTCCAAACATGACCAATAAAATACAAGAGAAGAAAAAAAAATATGAAAGATAATTGTTTTAAATGTGTCCTTCTACTTATATTTATTCACATCTATAAGTGAATACCAAATTTATGCTTCAACGGCAGAATATCAGAAATATTTTTTGGCTGTAAGGCTGATCAGTTCAAATATTCAAACAATCTCGCGGCAATCGTAGCAGGATTTTAACTAAAAACCGTATTAACTTATCGTGGTATTACTCAATATGCTTTACCACCATGGTCTGTATAACAATATAATTATAACAACGTGGAATAAGTTAAGGTTCACCCATAACAATTCATAAAGGCAGTTGTTTGGACTGCCTAGGTATCGCAGTGCCTCCGAAATGTTTATGGTTGGACGGGTAAACTGCTTCTCTGCCCTATTTCACCAATGAGCCTGGAGCCTACGGCAACGCCTTAAAAGTTCCAACAATACGCTTCTCCAAGCCACTTCAGGGTGGGTCTTTTCACTCCTGTACAAACTGTTTCTACAAGTGTTGAAACCGTGACGTATTAAACTTGATTTTTTTTTATTACAGCATTAAAAAACATTTTTATTTCTATAAAATAATATGGAAATAAATAAGAATATGTACATTACATTAAAAAAATGTTCCCAAATAATTAAATATTAAAAAAATACAGATATATTTATTAGCGGACCCTAAAGACGTTGTCGTGCCCGAACGTTGGCTTTCTTACTATTAGCT
Source organism: Micrasema longulum (assembly GCF_059751315.1). Classification (NCBI taxonomy): domain Eukaryota; kingdom Metazoa; phylum Arthropoda; class Insecta; order Trichoptera; family Brachycentridae; genus Micrasema; species Micrasema longulum. The sequence goes on along the minus strand of NW_028277249.1, from coordinate 481,342 downwards.
TGGAAAAATACTTTTCATAATATAATAATAAGTAGGTACCTAGGTACTTGTTTGTTATTGTATTTCAAAGCACAAGGTTGTTATTATTTAAATAATAAATTTAAGTAGGTATCTAGTTACTTGTTTATGGTTGAATTCCAAAACATAAAATAAATTATTTTTTCAAATATGGCATTCTTTTTGCAAACATCAAACTCTGTTCGTCTCACCAACAAAGAGGTGTATTTATATAATAAAACGATTTTTTTAAATGTATTGAATTTAATAAATGTTTTTCTTTTCTTTTATAATATTAAGTTCACAGATTGTTTGAATGTTTTTATTTTCTTCTTTAATATTAAGTTCACAGATTGTTTAAATGTTTTCTTTCCTTTTTTAATATTAAGTTCATAGATTGTTAAAATTTGTTAAAATTTTTATTGTTTAAATGTATACTATGTATTGTTACAAGAAATGTACTATTTTTTTATGTACCGTCCCAAATGAGTTTTCTCGTACAACTCCTGGGAATATAATATCATGATATTCATGTCTTATATGTTTTATTAATAAATAAAAAAAATAAAAAATAAAAAATATTATTTTAGTCTTAACAAAAATCCAATAAAAAAAATGGGTAGAAATCATATGGAATTAAGGGAAAGAATCTGATTGAGATCTACAAAAAACAAATGCTGTTTGTTAACATTCAAAAACAAACTTTTTTATACACAAAAAAACAATATATTTTCATTTTTTTGCAAATGCATTCTCCTCGAATGCAACCCTGGTAGATCGCTAAATAAAAAATTTATGCTCCTAACTTATTTTTTACATATTCGATGAAGGAGTTAATATCTACGAACACGCACAGCGCAAAGATCTGTATTTCTCTGAAAACCGCACACGTACAGAGGAATTACATATATATAAAGAAGATATATATCGACGATGGAAAGGAAAAGGTTTCCGGGAGTCTCAAAATCTTCTTGAATTCCAAACTGCGATTAATCTCGTTGTATCAAATATCGAACGTGAATATTTTGCAGTCGTCATCAACAAAGTTTGAGGTTAAGTCATGCAGCATTTTTCAGTTGAGCAACGCATAGAAATTGTGAAAGTTCACTTCCGAAATAGTCAGGAATTTACAGAGACGGCTCGAATATATCGCACATTAATTTGATAATTCAATAAATTTGAAACTTTTAGCTCCATTCAAGATGAAAAACAAGTGACCGTCCTCATACGAGTCAATTGCTTGAAAACATTGCGGTAGTTAGAGAAAGTGTAGACAAACTCCCATCTACCCCCATTCGTCATCGTTGTCAACAATTAAACGTCTCCGGAAGCTCTTTGCAACAAATTTTGACTGATGACCTACACATGCACGCTTACAAAATTCAATTAACATAAAAATCTTAACCAACAGACCACGCGCGGTGCCAAACATTTGTCAATTAGATAATGTAGGATCAATAAGTCAACGTGGATTTTTCCAAAAATATCCTTTTTAGCTATGAGGCGCACTTCCAACATTATGGGTACGTCAATAAACAGAACTGGCAAATGTAGAGGACAGAAAACCCAGGAGTGATCCATCAGTAGCATATGCACCCACCGCGTGGTGTGGATTTTGGACTGGCGCGGCGAAATCGTTGGCCCGTATTGTTTTGAGAATGCAACTGGTAATGCAGTATTGTCTTCATTATCGCGACATAATGACTGACGTTTCGTGGCTGGTGTTGGATAATACAGATGTTGATAACATTTGGTTTCAACAAGATGGTGCAACCTACCACACTGCGGCAAAAACAATGCAGTTATTGTAGAAGAAATTTCCAAAGCGAGTTATCTCGCGGAGGGGAGAAGTTAACTGGCCACCAGGATCGTGTGATTTGAGACCTCTGGACTTTTTTCTTTGGGAGTTTCTGAAAGAAATAGTGTATGCAAATAATACACAGACAATTCCATAGCTCAAAACGGAAATTCAACAAATTATGACAAAATGAATCCACAATTATGTCAAAATGTGATCGAAAATTTTGTAAAAAGGGTGAACGTTTGCCAACAAAGCCAAGGCGGGCATTTGTTGGATGTTGTGTTTCACACGTAACCTCCCTGTCCAAATTTTACATTAAAAAGAAAACACCCTCAAAGTTCAACTGCAGTATGTATTTTAATAAGAAACTTATATTTAACCAGGGTTTTGAGACCACCTTTATATATATTTTTTAATTAAGGAACGTTTTTTGTTTATTTATTTATATTAACATTGGTTATTTATGTATTTTTAAATAAAACTAAACTATGTTTTTTTTAATGTCATTATGGTAATATTGGCTCTCCACTATTTATCATTTAAAGTTATAATATTACTAAATAATACTATCATTATAAAGTTGACATATTAAGACGGGTAGTGTCCCGAACGAGTAGAGATCCAAGGTTTGTCCGCAGGACCACAATCTTTCAACACAGTTATTAACAACGAACGTAAAATTGAAATGTCAAAGGTTATTTTAATGAAGCTTCATTTTCTTCAAATGCGCATTACATTTTTTATTTTACGCGATAAAACCAATGACGTGTAATTAAATCGACACGTTACTAGCGCGAAGAAAATGAGAGCTTTTCGTGCCTACATTACATAATAGATTTTTATCGTGATCAGATGTGATGCTACAGAATACGGGTATTATTTTTGGCTCTACTTGACCGAGTTTTTCCAAGGTATGCCTTACTATAACAGTATAGAGACTAGAAGAAATGTGTATTTGACTGCACATTTTTATCGATTGTTGCGCAGTGTGGTCGATAATTCTGAGATTAAAATGAGCATCGGTTGGTGTATTCCTAATACTTTGCCTAAGACAGTGACAGCATATATTGTTTCATATTCCAATTTCCAAACAGGACCAACCTGGCGATGTTTATGCCTGTTGGAATGGCTACCGCTATGCTGAACAACATCGCTCTGGATGTTGATCTGTTCCATGTATCCATAGGGGTTTTCCGAAGCAGAATGCTCCTACTTGTTTGACAAGAGTAACTTTTATGAATTTTTTTCTTTTATAATATGTACGTCTTGAATTTTGCTTTGCAATGCATTTTATTTTAAATCAACGAATTAAATTGAAGAAATATGCTTTAATTGCACTGCTGCTGTAAAAACATATATATCATTTAATACGTAAATAAACTCCAGTTTATGGAATAAGGAAACTAAGTGTATTTTGGAGACGTTTTTAAAAATTTTGAGAGCTTGAGCTAGTGTCGTATGATGTGGTAACGAATAATATAATATAAACTTAAGCAATTTGCTCAATTCAGTTTTATAAGAATATCTCTTTTTTGGAATTTTTGTGGATAACCTAATATTTGCTACGTCTTAAATGTATTTAATTTGAGTAAAAATTAACTGCTATAAGACACTTTTCTTCTAAATTAACCAATAATTGAGTGTTGTGATAGATTTGCGGCTTACGGGGAGCCAACTCACGAATCAGGAAAACTTACCAAAAAGCACTCGTGATGTCAGGCGCATATTAATTTAAAAAATACAAAACTTTAATAAACCATTGCAATGATGAAACGAAATAAAATAAAATATTCATTTTTCGGCTTTGTTTGATAGTCAGATAAAAAAATATCGAAAGGACTACTGAACTTCCTAATTTACGAACTTTTAAAAAATATTATTTCGAAAAAAGTTAAAAGTCAGCAGTATCTATAAAAAAACAAACCAATCACTTACCTTCTCGTGAATATTTTGTGATAGATTTAACCAACGTTTAACGTTTTATAAAACCGGAATATCTTTCTATGTTAATGAAAAAGTATTTCTCAAACAAAAGATACAATAATTAGAACATTTAAAATGGGGATGTAGACCCAACTTACATTAAACAATTTTACAATATGCTTTAGTTAAAAAAAACTTGACAGTAAAATGTAATTTTAACTTTTGTTTCTTTTGAAATGAAATAAATTTATGTTGATAACAAAAAAAAGATTTTTTGTTCTTGTGTTTGCGTTTGGATGAACAGTAGAAGTTTGTAATTTATTATTCTAATAATTATTTGATGTAATACTGACTATGTCTTAGACTCACGAATCAGAGGTCGAAGGATCGAATCCCGCATTGTCACAGGGTAATTTCCATTTTCCGGTAGTTTGTCCAACACACACTGCACACCGAATCTGAGGACTTAAGTTTTATTAGCGATGCAGACAAACAAAAAAAAAGTTTTTTGTCGAACGAGAAAATTTGCTCGAAGGGGCTCTCTGTAATCTAGTAGCCTTGGCATCTTTCCGAAAAGAAGTGCATGGGGGATCCTACCCAGCTGGTGGTTGACAGTAAAGAACGATGGTGAGGGTTGATGTGTATTTATTATGTGTTTAATACACAGGGTAACAGAGAGAGTAACACGAAGATGTTTTACATTGATTATTGATTCATTGAGCACTGAACTGAACTACATATTGAAACTCACTGTATGAACTGCATATTGAAACTGAGGATGCTATCACTTATACATTGCCCAGTGTTCTTTTTATTTCCTGATGGGATTTTGAGGTCGTATACTAATTCCGTGTCTCTCGGTGCGAAAAAGTGTTTGATGATGATGATGATAATGATGATGTAGCCATTGGAAACACTCGTCTAGAGTTCTTGTTCTATTTCTCATACAGAAATGTATTCTTCATTTTGTCCGGACACGTAAAATAGCATTCTATATTTGCACTCTCATTTACCTGGATTCATCTCATTACCATTTTTCATTTACCATTTACCATTTACCATTTACCATTTACCATTTACCATTTACCATTTACCATTTACCATTTACCATTTACCATTTACCATTTACCATTTACCATTTACCATTTACCATTTACCATTTACCATTTACCATTTACCATTTACCATTTACCATTTACCATTTACCATTTACCATTTACCATTTACCATTTACCATTTACCATTGACTATTTACCATTTAACATTTACCATTTACTTTTGACCATTTACTATTGACCATTTCATTGATTTTATCGTCGGCCTCGTGGTGTAATGGTTAGCGCGTTAGCCATGCAATAGGTCTCGGGTTCGATTCCCGACATGGTTGATGTGAACCATTTATTTAAAAGGATGTTTTCACACTAGAATATTTCATAGCCCCTGGACTGGTACCTGAAGCGTATGACTGATTAACTTACCTTCATGTAACAAAAAAAAGGATCAAGATAAGCTGCGATTGGTGTACCAATGCAGTGCCCTATGCACCATTGGGCGCGGAAAGGGAACGATGCGATGATGATTGACCATTTACCATTTTACTATATACCATTTTCCATTTATCATTTACCATATATTATTTACCATTTCACTCTCATTTACCTGCATTTGTCCTGGATGCGGAATATAAGAGTAGCACAGAACCGAGATGCTTTCGCTGCAGTGTTCTCTATCGGCGGAGGGACCTAATAAGGCATTGCAAAAAAATAATTTCAGAGTGTTTCAATACTTTGAAAACAAATTCAAATTTTAGTTCATAGTGACTATTTTTTTGGAAGTCTAGACCCTATTTATTAAATTTAAATCTGAAATAATTTGACAGTTTATGACATATACACGGAAATCAAATAAATCAACGTCTTACAGCTACAAAGCGAACAGACAAATGGAATTTTAAATAATAAATATTCAGGGAGTAGTAAAGTTTGTAAAGTGTTCAAAATAAAAGGTGAACAAAAGATCACTATATAAATAAAACACTAATTTTAAATACTCCGAAATAAGGGGTTTAAGGATACAGACAATATAATAGTCGCAAGCATACCATGACTCTCGGAGTGCTACAGAAACTCTAAAACTGCTGTGTCGGATAATCTCAAGCACCCGGAGTTTGGATGGTGTTTTAGTTTTTTAACCGATTTAATGCAAAAGCACTATTTTTTTACGGGTTTTTTAGTTTCGTGTTGATCGATTTTAGGTAAAGTAAGTAGGAGCTCTGTGGTCATTAAGTATGGGTGCAGCTGGCGTTCACTGGGCTACTCATAATGGCAACTTCCTGTGCAAATCGCCGACTAAAACTTTGTGATTAATGGTTGTGAAAGCTAATCCGGTATGAGGATTGGTCAGGACACAAACGACGCTAGTAAATGATAGTAAAAAATAATAAAAGTAGTCCAGAAATTTCCAATTATACATTTTTCTAATACTTAGTAATTGTTAACGTCCGTTCAAATTAAATTAAATAAAACCTGTCATTAAGAATGTTTCTCCTCATTAAATTATAAAAAGTTTTCTGGAAATATGATAACGTATTTTGAATCGCCAAATTAAATAACTAAATTAAAAATTCTTTTTTTACTATTAATAACTACTTAATAATACTATATTATAGAGAAAGTACAAAATACAAAAAATATGTTTTTACATATGAGTGGTACAGGATACAATGGATTAATGTCAAGAAATTAAGTTTTGAGATATAACGTTTTTAAGTTGAAGGTATATTTATTCAAAAAAATAATAAAGTTTTTTACAAGTAACCAAATGTATGTACAATGAAATAAATTTATAAATATGAAGAAACATGCTTAACGTAAATAGCCTAAACTGTTTTAGATCATGTAAATGGTTTTCATTAATTCTTAATTATCGCTTTATTTTCAGAATTTATATGGCATCGGCCCTTTATCCTCTATGTGCATTTTTTTTTCTTCTTTAGATATCTTGTAAAAAACTGCCTTAATGTCAAAATTCACTAAAGAAAAATGATGTCAGACGCCATTATTAGTTTAAAACACAAAAAATCACATATATCCTTTATACTCCGTACACTTCATATACTTTTTCCGAGTTATTATAGATTTATTTTCTGCACCACAACGGGCCAGAAGAATTTATTAAAGTGGTGAATAACAAACAGCACAGAACGTTCAGGCTTGAGAAAAATTACATTCAATTTTTGTGTTTTCGTTGGAAATCGAACCCAGAACCTTCTGCAAGTAAGCGTCTTAACCACTAAACTGAGATCGTCATTTGAACACTATAAGTTTTTTGTGTATATGTATTCTCAACACAGTACTTTTAGTCCCATGGAGTTGGGACTTATGTCTCAAATAATTTGTAATAAACTGCCTTTAAGTAAATAAATACATAAATATGCCTGGCCGCATGGATGTGTGTAGCCGCATGGATGTGTGTGTGTTGGTTGCCTAATTTCTTTGACCATAGGACTGTAAAACGAGGTCTGCCTTTTCGCGATACGCGTGTTCGTAAAAAAATGGGGAACGTTTCACTTTACGTAAACTATTTGACGTTACGTTTTAAGAGTCAATCCCGGAATAAATGAAAAGGATAAGGACTAACAATTTCCTCCATTTGGCACTGGTCCAGAACACCACTGTTTTCGATTGAATAAAATCATTTTTACGTTTCGTTTAAATTTGCGCGGCATGCGATGTTCGAAAAATGTCACGCTCGCGGTCCTACGTTTCGTAGAGTGTTGCTCCAGTTGCTTTTTTGACTAGCTGTCATGGAGGATGTACGTTGGGATTCAAAACAAGAGCTTCCGGAATCAATGGCTTGGCACTTAAACAAAAATATAAATGAATCCGAAACAGTGTGTGTGAAGGCATATGAATTCTTAATATATTTATTGAAAAAATATATTTTTTCGTGTATTTTTCATTAAAATAAATAAGGTGTTGTGAGCGCAATGTAAAGACTTGGTGACAAAAGAAAAAATTGTAATCAAAATACGTTAAAAAATACACATTATTATAATTTAAAATTGAAATTTTCATTATTCGTTTTTAGGAAATAAAATACAAAAGAATAAAAGTTTCCACGAGGTTTGACCCAATTCCGATAGGTAAAGCATTAAATCTGAATAAAGTTATTTTGACGGAATTTTCCCTCCTTGGTAATAAAGCATAGAAGAAAAATGATTTTTTTGGTAGCAGGTTTAGAAATCAGGATAATTATCTCTGATCTAACAATGCTAAAGACACGTGAAGATTGTCACGAAAACAATGGTTATTAAATGTTGATAGATGAAAAGGCGTGACAATGGGATGGGAGAGATCATTCATATTATTAAGAGAATCTTTGCAGTAGTTTTTTTTCGATTCTACGTTATTAAAAGTTAAAAAAGCGTAAGTAACCACTATTCTTAAAAAAAAATGCATATCGCAACTGCACTGCCTTCATCAAATATGAAATTGTTTTTGGTCTAAAAGAAATAAATTTTTAATTTATAACATAGCATTATGTTGGCAAATTTTCTTTATTATTTATTCTTAATAACTTAAAATGAAATTAATTACAATGACGTATAACAAATTGGCACGTTATTCATATACAAGCTACATCTAAGATTTATAAAAAACATTGCAATAGCCTCAAGAATTCGAATATATACAGGTAATCATTAAGATATTCATATGCATTTTTCCTAAGTTCACGTGTCTTTGTGCGATACTCCTTTTCATAGAAACAACATAAGCTGAGAGCTGTCAATTAAAAAAAATATATACTTCCAAATAAAACTAATTATTTTTTTAGTTTATAATGGTATTTAATTTACGAATGAAACCATGTATTTAGTTTCATAATAAAACCATGTATGAAACCATGTTGTAGTTGCAATTTAATAAATGCAACTTTTTTCGTCACACACAACGTCTCTGATTAAGATGAAGAAATAACCTATCCACGATTTGAAACGTCAATTTTTTTTCGCTAGTAATGTGTACATTTAATTGTACGCCATTGATAAAAACCTGCTCTCATAAGCTCCCTAGAGAAGTGAGGCATTAGGTAGATAAAGTTTCAGCTGTAGCGGGCCACCTAAGAGATGTCAAATGGAGAAATAAACATTTAAGTAGCAAGGTACGAATTTATATGACTTGTGTACGACCTATCTACTCATATGACATTGACTCAGAGGAAGACACCGTCAAGACCAAAAGTATGCTACGGACGTTAGTAATAAGAGCTCTGCTAACTATTACCGGGAAGCCTCAACGTGATAAGAAACACCATAATTCAAGAATTCTGTGAGGTTCAAGATACGGTCAGATGAGAGCGACATTACGATGATACTTGTATCAACACGTTCAGATAATAAATTTCACATAAATCCCATAAATAGCTGTGCATTTTTCAATTCAATTCATTAATTTAAAAACTAACATGTGCATAACAAACTAAAATTTAAGGCTTACATATAACAACAAAAAAAAACATTTAATAGACTTCTGTCAATGTAGTAGGAGAATCCTGTATGGAATATCAAATGGACAGCGTTGACCGGAGAGACCTTCAAAACATTAGAGAGATAGCTGAATTTCCTGTTATAATAGACTCGAGTCTACAGAGAGTTTTTTTATTTATTTATTTAGGATACCAACAGTAATACAGAGAATATACATGCACAAACAAAAAAACATCAAATAAAACCAAAAACAGATATCCACAAAATACATAATACATAAACAAGTAGGTATAGAATAAGAATTTATGTGTGTGAGAGAGAGAGGGTGGGTTTGAATGAGGATATGTATAAGGGTATGAAAGTGAGGGTGAGGGTGTATGTGTGAACAAGTATCAATTTTGTCTTGAAAAAATAGTGTGCACAAGTAAGTATTTGTAAACAATATAAAATTGCAAAATTAAAACATTGTTAAATAGAGTAAACGTAAGCGAACATAAGCCCTGTGAAATATCAGCAATGACATGAAGACTAGCATAAAGTATTCATATTAAAGCTCGCATTTTAAAAATCATTTTATTACAATTGAAATGGTCAATATAATGAATGTATGAATTATACTCACTAGCGAAGCGCACAAGTGGAGAGTTCTGGGCATAGTTTGTACGAGCGGATGGTACATGGAATAAACAGTTAGATGTGTGACGAGTACGGTAGCCCGGATTGTTAAAGGCTAATTTAGAGACTAGAGTGGGGCTATTTAGAAGTCCAGTCAATATATTGAGAAGAATACCCATATATTAGACAACGATCACTCAGACTTAGTAAATTATGTGTTTTACAAGAAAACAAATAGTTTAGGTCAGTAAATTTTATGCTACAGTTCAGATTCCGAGGAAACGTACATTGGATTTTTTCAAATATTTCATTGAATGTAATGTATTGTGGAGACCAAATAAAAAAGCCGTACTTGAGTAGTCAAAGAAGAAAAAGAAGAAGATAAAACCAGTCTCTTCCAGAACGATGAAAAAACTGATTATATAACATACACAAAATGGTGGAGAAACTCAGTAAAAGGAGAGTGTTTGTAATAACTTTGTATTGGAGTTCAAAGCTTTGTTAATAACGCAATTTGCAACATTTTAAATCTGCAAACCAGCGATCCATCGATAGTGCTTAAGCCAACCTTCGTGGCGCGATCATTACGTAAATGCCTTGACTTTTATTTTTTCTTTTTATTTTTTTCTCTTTTTGTTGAAATAAATTTCAACTTAATTTATATTTACTCGTGATGCAGAATACAATGGACACATAACCCGATAAATACAATGATTTATATGTGTCATATGATTTATAGTCTTTAACAATGACAAATCACCTAATGACAGGTTCCGTGTATATGAATATTCATAAGCCTTTATTACTAAGCTATTTTACCGAAATAAATACGCATTTCATGGAAATATTGCTACTGATAGTCTTATGAAATGTCAGAATAAATTCCTATGTGATAATTTACTCCTATAGGAGAGCCGAAACGAGACTGTTCCTCAATTCATGAAATTGTATGGGAATTTATTTGCCTCGTGTTTTAGTAATTAGGACGTTCGGTTCCCGACGAGATTCATAAAATATATTACGATTTTTAAACAAGTGCGCTCTGAGAATTTTTTCAAAACGAATTTACAAAAACATCAGTTATTATTAGGACATTTATATTATAAGACATTTCAATCATCATCAAAAACATTTAATGTATTTTTTTAATATTATTATTTTTATATCAGAACTGACCAGAAAATTCGATTACGGTGGTGAATTTTAGTACATAACACCCAAGGTTGAGGAAAATCTAATTTTAATTTTTGTGTTCTCACCGGGAGTCGAACCTGAAACCTTCCGTGCGCGAGAAAAGCGTCTTAACCACTTCACCGCGGAGGCCCTAGTCAACATAATAAATAAGATAAACAAATGTGGCTTAGTTGGATTTAACCTAATGTAAAAATTAAATTAAAAATATTAAGAAATGTTAAAAGTGGATAAATTATTATTAATATAAATAAATTAAAAATATTAATACAAAGTTACCATAACCGTCCCACGGTACACGTTTGTGGATTTTTTTAAACACTTTAAATATTTTTTTACACTGCCAATACTTTTGAACCATTCTCTAGTGCAGGCCTGGGCAAACTGCGGACCGCGGGCCGCATGCAATCCGATTCGCATTTTTGTGCGGGCCGTGAGCTATAATCATATTTCTGGTTTTCTGCCTTTTAAATATGAAAAATACATACTTGTTTTTAGTATTCAAGAATTTACCTACTTATAAACAAAGATCTACATAGAGAGCGGTCACAGGGAGGAGTGAAATTTAGACTAGAGAAAAAGAGCACGATATATCAAATTGTTAGACACTCGCAATTCGTACAAATCGTTCGATTAAAAGATTTTGCTCAAAAAGTACCAGTTTTTTTTTAAACTTACATATATATTGAACTTTATTATTAAAATTGTAATATATTATTGTATCGAGGCTTTACTGACAGAATACTTTCATTGGATGTTTCAAATATTTTTAAATATAAGTGCAAGGTGTTGATTTCAAATGTTATGTTTTGCCTTTCATGAAGATTACTCTTTCGAAGCTTTGAAAAAATAAAGTAAAAGAAAATTGTGGGAGAAATAATTCATTGAAAAAATAAAAAAGGTTTGAATGCGATTATCTTGGAAGTTATTATAATGACTTAATGCATTATGTCAGTAATGCCTCGGTATTATATTATTCTGCGATCAAGCATAACCAATGAACAAGCAGTTTCAAGAATGTCAAGTTGAAAATAAAACCTGAAACTTAAAAAACAAATTTGAAAATCAATTTTATTCTCCGTATTTAATTGTTGGTTATAAGAAAACCTTCCTTTTTTGTGTTGAAATTCCTTTTTATGATAGTAAATAATGTACGAGAATAAATCCTAAAATTCTCGGAATTGACGAGTTGACAGGAGGGTGTAGTGTACTAATGTACATGAATTAATAGTGAGGCAATCTGAGAATACAAATCCAAATAAAACCGAGAATCGAGCTAAAATTAAAATTTTCAATAAGCTGAATAAATCACAGCACATCATTTAAAAAGAGATGTCAGCAGTATACGGTAACTCTCGCTCTGGGAAAACCATGACATAAAAATAGTTGATTTTTTTTAGAGATGACATAAAGTCAATTAAATACGACACCCGGCCTAAAGCGCCCGATGAGGAAACTTCGTAAAAATCACTGTTTTTTTTTATTGAACGAATAAATGCGTTATTGGAAATATTAAAATTTATTACTTTTATAAGTACATTTTTCATTTTAAGTTTTTAATATTTTTTCTCTATTTATACTGCCTTTATAAAAAAGGGTTTTATGTGATCGGTTTTTATCTTAGTGTTTAAAAATTTTAACAATTAACAAACCGTTTGATGTAAGCTTGTATCCTTATGTACTCTGATATTTTAAATGATCATTTTATTCATTTTAAAGCCACGTGATGAGTAGAATCCATCTTTTTTATTTTTAGGCAATGTTTTTTGTAACGATTAAAAATCAAATTTACTCAATCACAAGCATAGCTTTAAAAAAAATTTGGTAACCAAGATTTTTCATTGAAAAACAATATTATTTTTATCAATGTCGCAGTCAGAGTACATGAAATTTAAGTTAACATCTAAATATGTTATATTATTTCAATAATTGATTTATAAACTCTGTTGGTATTCAAGTCAGTTTTTTTCTTTCTTAATTACGATGCTTTTTATTGTTAATTACTAGTCATTGATAAGTCACCGGAATTAACAAGATTGATGCTATTATTAAGTTATTGGTAATAAAAATTACAATTTAAACTTTAAAAAATCTAAAAATTATTTTAAGAATTCAAAACTATTTTTTAATGTAAAAATGTTATTTTATTCGAAATTCAAATGCAAATCGTTTTGGGATTTAATCGGAACTAAAAATATTGGACCATCTTTTTAAAATATCTTCCATGTTTTCTCTCTACTTGTATTATATTTAAAGCGACCATTTTAAATATAATATGCGAAGTTGATGAATTTCGAGGACAGTTAAAATATATAATATAGTATATTTAGCCATAAGGAAAATACGGATTTGATTATCTACGTATTCATGCTAGAAGAAAATCTCTCAAGATTTCCAATTGAACGATTTTGGGGTACGAAATGGACCGAGATGACAAGTCTGCCAACCTATAGGGTTTCTTATAGAGTTCCTTCCCTTTTAACATTACTGTTTTGTATATACGTCTTTACAATGAATATGATCGATTACCCACAGAATTGGTATAAAATATTTATATTTTGGAAAAGGTGCGTGGACTCGTAACGATCGTAAGTAATTCCGTACAATTGTATATGGGTACAAATATAATGACTGAAAATTCCTACAGGAAGTTTTGATTTTCATGTTTTCCGAAATTTTACAGAAGCTAATGCAACTAATTTTAGTGTTTATTCAGATTTTAATATGTAATGTTATGAATTAAAAATTAAATTCATCGAAGTGTGCATTTCAAAGACAGAGTGATACGGCGTTTTATTATGACGATTTGTGTGTTAGGAATATATTTTCCTAATTAATATTAGGATAAGAAAATTAATTTATTAAGAAAACATTTTTTGAATAATTTCACATAATATTCCTAAGAAGTCTTCGGAAAAACTCATTAAGGAACAAGCGTCAAATAGCAATATTTATTTAAAGACGTATTTGCACTTTCAATATATTATTTTCTAAAAACTATAATTTGTTAAAAGTTATTAGAAACAATATAATTGACAGAAAAAAACAGACGTTTTTTAAAAATGTATTTTTATTTATCTTCATAGGTTTATTTTTACTATTAGTTCTATTAAGTATACGTATTATAAATTAAGACAAATCAGCAGGTAGTCAAAAACTTTTTTTTCTAGGCCAACCCTTTGTTTATTTTATTTTGAGCCATACAATACAAGTCTCTAGTGTTCAACAATCTTATTTTCATAAAGCTATCCCGAGAAAATTAATGCGGTATGCTTCTCGTGGTTTAAGTCTTGCAGTCTGCAACTACTGGAGTCATTTTAAACACTTCTTGAATGTGTTTTCATATATATCTGTTACCTACATTACAAAATTTCCACAACTTGAGGTTGCATTCCGGAAACTACCCTAGATACTGGAGATTTGAAGGGTATTAAATCCGCACTGCATATGTATGAGGCATTGGATCACATTATTCGGTTACATAAATTTATGAAAGTGCATCTACTACCTACTTGAAATTTGATAAGTCGTTGGATCTCGAGTCTACGTATTGAAATACTTTTGAGTGTCAACATTGGTTGTGTCCATTTTTTTCTCAATAAATACATAATAGTAAACAGATCCTTAAAAATTTTAGGCTTTATTAATAGAACTACGTCTGATTTCCAAAGTATGCTTACACTTAAAACACTTTATTGCTCTTTAGTTCGCCCTATTCTTGAATATGCATCTGTAATCTGGTCCCCTCATTATGCTGTTCATATCAAGCGCCTTGAATCAGTTCAACATCGTTTTATAAGAAAAATTGCATGGAAGATGGGATTGGAAAGAGGAGACTATTCATATTCTGATATGGAGAGGTTTTTAAGCATATCAAGTCTTGAAAAACGCAGATGCATTGCAGATATAATCTGCATGTATAAAATTATGAACTATCTCATTGATGCCCCTGAAATTTTGCAAAAGATTCTTTTTAACGTTCCCACCCGTAGACTAAGAAATAATGAAATGCTTTTCCTCGGTCACTACAGGACCAATTATGGTGCACAGTCGCCTTTGCCCAGAATGATCAGGCGGGTGAACGATCATCAAGATCTTGATTATTATGGTGTAAGGATGTCTTTCTTTACAAATCAGCTAAAGAATCTGTATAGTTAGCCTATGCTTTTTACTTAATCTAAAAAATCTATCATCTGTCTTTGCTGCTTATTTCTGTTCCTTATATTTTTTTATTCCTTTGTAAAAATTTCTTTTAATTGTAATGTTTATAATGGACTTTGTCCGTAAATAAATAAATAAATAAATAAATAAATAATAACAAGAGGACATAGCAAAATAAGAATAGCTGAAAATGTATTCTCCTTCTAAATTTTTTGCCAAAAAAAAGGGAAAACACTATTGAGAAGGGAATATGGAAATCTAGGTATTTATGGGGCTCATGATCTGTAATTGGCTGGTTTAAGTGGTCGCTTCCCACACTGCGAAATATTCACAATTTGCCCTATGTTCGAATTTCTTCAATTCGTCCAACTATTGACTAAAGTGAAATTAAAGAGTGAAATACTTTTTTGTTGCGAAGAGATTTATCTGATAAAATAATTTCAGATACTAGGCAACCCCAGAAAACGATTTTTTAATTTTCAAACTTCTAAGACCAGTTTGTTTTATTACAATATTTTGAGTTTGTCTAAACGTTTGTGGACAAAAAACTGTATTTCACGCCCTAAGGAGTCATTAAGATTAACAAATTGCTGCAGCAATTGAGAACATTTCAGAGAAGAGAATATGAAAGTCTAGACATTTACACGGCTTATGACCTTCACTTAAGTAAACAAATGGAAGAATCGGGAAATATTACGGTGGCCCCCGTAGTGTAGTGGTCAAGACGCTTGACTCACACACGGAAGGTTCCTGGTTCGATTCCCGGCGAGAACACAAAAAAAAGTGATTTTTCTCAAGTCTGGGTGTTCTGGGATGTTATTCATTAAAAAAAAATGAAAATTACGTTCGACGAATACCTATAAAAATATATGAAATGGATTTAGAATAAATAATTGTATTTTGTTAATATGGGTATTTTTTTTATTTTTTTAATTAATAAATTTCATAAAAGGTACAGGTTTTAAAAAAAATTCTTTACAAATCTACTTTTATACATCTCGTAAATGTAATCACTGTAACTCTCCAAAAAAAGAGACTTCTCTTGTGCTTGGAGAGTGACTTTCACTGTAGTTGTTTATTTAAAAGAGTTTATATAATTTTTAAAATACGAGTAGATGAGAAAAACACAGAACATATAAAGAAAACAACATAAAACAATAATACATTCATACTAATTAAAATTTAATGAAATTAAAACACGTGTTCAAAAAATTTCTTAAGATTTTCTTAAAATTTATTTATTGATATATTATTTTTAATTGTTTTTAGTTCATTGAGAAGATTATTATATTTGTTTACACATTTGAAGACAAAGCTTCTTTGACCATGAATTGTGTGGAATTTAGGAATATAAATATTACGTTAGTATCTCAGTGACTTATTTATATCAAATTGATTAATTTTTCTTCGTTATTAATTTCTATAATATAATTTATTTTATAAAGAGTGTCTACTGTATGAACCTTAAATATTTTATCTAGACTTTCCGTATCAAATTTTAAGGGGTTTCTTTTAAATAACTTTAATAATTAATCCTTGTACTATTTAAGGAGGGTTTAATATATTGACATATGCACCACCCCATCCTACAATACCATATTGTAACAAAAATTGTACAATTGAGTAATAAGCTATTTATAAATTATTGATCTTTAAATATTCCTTAATCTAATAAATATGTCCTTAAATTTTCTTATTTGTTTAACTAGTTCACTAATATGGTCTTTGGAGAAATGTTTTTAAATATGACTAAAATAAATATGTCACTCGAAAAACGCGACATATTTTTGTGAAAAACGCGACATGTTTTTGTGACGTCAAGATTTGTGACAATGCTCTATGAATTTTTTAATGGTTTGGAACAAAGTTAAAAATAAACATGAATTATGACGTATTAGGGGCGTGACCAATGCAATGACCGTTTTTGCGGGAATTCAAAACAACCAATTTTTAATATTTTTTGTGCTGCTACTAAGTAACAAAAAATCTTTTTTTTACTAGACTGTATATCATTGACCCTTATTACTTTTTGAAAAAAGTTATATTTCCCTATTAAAGAAATAGGAATGTTCAAATAGAGACATAATTGTGAATGTTACACATTGTGTCAAGTGGTCACTTAAGCCAGCCAATGACAGTCGTAAGCCCTGTGAATGCCTTGACCTCCATATTAATTTCTCTAGATGGTTCTCTATCTCTGTTGTAATTTGTAAGACTTCAAATAATTATTTCACGTCCACACTGCCGACATGATAATACTTTTTAATTTAAATTCTTAATTTTAACTTTTAATTTAAACTTTTAACTTAATTTAAATTTAAACTTTTTATTTTAATGTAATTGGTCTTACTTTTTTTAATTGTTCTTTTGTACCTTGTTTTATATAAAGAATGTATGATTTCATTAATAAATAAATAATTGTACCCGGGACCTCGAACTGTATATGTGGACACGTCAAAGAAGTGTTTGAATATTTGAATTGAATTTAAATTCCGTTTACCCCCCTCCCCCTCTCCACGACATTCTGCCTGCGCGCCCGCGTAATGTTGCCAGATGGCGAACAATATATTATCATAACACAAGTATAAGAACATTTTGTGTTATGGTATGTAATATTTTACCACAGAAAATATTTTACTGACTGGACTATAAAAAAAAAAAGATACTTTTGTTACGCAAATGCGAAAAAAATAATTACATAATCATTTAGTAACTAAGCAAATTATTAACGTTTAATATTATACTAAGGCTTGTTAATAGACAGCAGGGTAGAAAATTCAACTACCCAGGCAATACTTACAAAATGTCCATCTTGTTTTATTTCACAATCTGACAGACGGTAAAATTATCAAATTCTTAAATGATATTATTTTTTAATTCACTACTAACACATAAAATGTAACCCTTCCCTATTTGTATTTAATCCCAACAGTTTTTTAAAATTAAAAACGACACAACACGGCATAGTTGAATTTAAATCGGCAGCTGCATACTAAGCAACGTCTACAGAGTAACTTATGGCTAAAACGTAAAACTACTCATTTATGAGTAGTTTAGTCAGCTTCAGATGGTGCGCTTACGCAGTTTCTGAACTATTATATTTCTATGGGACTCGCTTACAACTGCTCTATAAGGTGGACTTATCTCGAATTTAGTATGTTCTTCAGGATTTTTATCTAAGAGTAGCCTTCGAGCAAAGGCAATATGTTTGGCCGGCCCATGTTCTGCACCACGGAGGCATCAAGTTTTCGACGTTCTGGACATCCTCATCGGCAGTTCGTATCAGAACTGCGGGACACGAACCTTTTTTTTTTTTTTTGATGTGGGAAAATCCATTATGGACACTCAAATAGCCCGAGTAGTGCCGGTCTCACATCGGCTAAAACCCTTCCTTTTTTTCTCTGCTGACCGATTTCCGGGACACGAACCTGACTTGGGAGGATGCATAAGAGCTGGCAGCCGAAAGAGATGCCTAAAGACTCTTTGTGGACCCCATATATGCCAATCAGGGAGCGGGCATGTAATGGTGTAGATCACGATGATTCGTCGAGTCGAAAACACTCGTCTAAGATTCTAGTGCGACTTTACATGCAGAACTGTATTCTTCACGCAACCGGACACGGCATATAATTTAGGCTATCTAATAAAATATTTTACACGCCAGCCACCAGCTCTTGTTCCTGGTAAACAAATATAAATTATGTATCTGATATTATTTTTTTTCAATAACCTGAAGCTTCTTCAAAGTGAATAAATCAAACAAAATGAAAATAAAATCGTTGATTGATATTGAAAAAATATTTGTGGGTGAGCTATGCCCATGAGAAACTAAAATAAAACATTTTATACACTCAGAAGCCAAATGAAAATAGGTAATAACTCCGCACCCAATAAAAATTTATTATTTCGGATTTTCGGTGGAGTATTTATTTTCCTCTATGATATAATCTTGCCAAATCCTTTGATACTTCGACTTTCCGACTGTAGTTACGGAGCTGTAAAAAATCCCGCCTCAGAGTAATAAAAAAAAGCGAGTTTGCGACCTTTTTCTAGCGCGGTACCAGAAAATCTCCCGCTCTTCCTGAGGGGCGTACTTACTGGGGGAATTATTAATAATACCGGCGACCCGTATCAAGTTCCTAGAGAAGTTTTGATTGTCATCCCACACAATGGGAGTGTATTAAGGGCGGAGGCTGTTGTAATGCATGCCACCGGAAAATTAAATAACCAATATGCAAATGGGCCGCGAACCGACCGACCGACGCGACCATTCAATAACCCTTCCTGCTTAAAATAATACCAAGGTTTGTTTGGTAATTAAACTAATCAAATGGTTTGACGAAAAAAATATATCTTCAACCTGAAATTTAAAGCTTTTATTATTTTAATAAGGACGCTAAGCCTTACGGAAAATATATTAACAGGGTGGCCGGAGAAGTGACGTCCAAAGGAAAAATGTTAGTGCCTCATATTGAGAGGAATCTGAACCACCCTCATGTATGTAAGTACCGCGATTTTGCTAAGTTTTCAAATTCGGACTTTTTTACGAGTTATTGAAAATTTCCCACCGGATAGAATTTATTTATTTTTTTAATTTCTGGAAGGTTTTTTTTTTATTGTTAATCATTTTGTTTAAATTAAACTTTTATGCATAAAATAAGGATTTTCGTAACATTCAGGTATGTACAAAACTTTTGACCTAAAATGCAGAATTTAAGTTCAACCGAGTCACTTTAACTTTCAACTTGAAAATCTTAAAAGCAATTCATTAGTATTAAGTTACTTTAAAAATGACGCTAGACTCTAAGTTTTCGTAGTAATGCAAAAAAAGCAGTTATTAATTGGCTATTATTTGCTGCAATCAGCCTTCAAAGATACTGAGATGGAAAATTCTTGAGTCATCCTCACTTTTTGTTTACTGCTACTCATGTCACCATTTTATCTATAACAGTTATTTTTTGTTAGTTAACACACTTTCTATCATTATTATCCTTAAGAATTTTCTACCACAGTATCTTTAAAGGCTGATTTCAGCGAATGATGGCCAATTAATTACGTTTTTTTTGGATTATACGAAAGCTTAGAGTCTAGTCTAGTTTTAAAAGCTACTCAGAAGTTCAGTTTTGAAGTACGGAAAACGGGACAACGAAAAGTAGATTTTGCCTAATTTAGAAAGGCGCAAAAGTTCAAACGTGCAGTTGATATAAAAATGTATTCTTTCGCGCGGTAAAAAATAGAGCATTAAATTGTACGGCGAAGTTTATTAAAAACGTATATAAACAATAATAAAAATGAAATAATAAAACAAACTACTTTGCATGACGTCACTAGTTTTTCCAAATCAACCAATGATACAAGAGTTGTGATGTATCTCTAGTTTACAGTAAGTCAACAGACGAATCAGCATTACTTATCGAGAAGAAGGGGAAGAGAATTGAGACATGACACGCGAAGTAATTTCAAATTTTTTTTTTTATAAAAAAAATTAAAACCACTGAATTTCTTAAATGCTTAATTTTAAAACGTTTCTTCGATTTTCATTTCAAAATTTCAGCAATTTTTTTTCATCCAAATATATTATTACTATCTTCATTTCCCTTTTTGCACTGCATTAATAAACCAAATGCAGCAGAGTTGGGCGATTAGTCTAACGTTTCAGGTGCCTGTCTAGGTACAATGAAATACTGCTGTTCAAAAAACCTTTAAAATCAATAGTTCTCTGTCAGGAATCGAACCTAGGACCTCAAGAATGATAGATAAATACCTCAAACACGACAAAATGAGGCGAACTTATCTGCACTCGATTTACTTCCTTTGTCGGGATTTTTATCTGAGAGCAGCCATCGAGTAAACACCACTCCTCCAGGGTTGTGGTTCTAGATCACATATAAAACTGTATTATTCATCCGCTCAGACACAGAGAAATAAAAAATAAACATTTATTTATGCTTAATTAAATTTGTTCATAACATTTAAGGAACTAATATAAACTTTTAATTACATTACAATTTTTAATCAAAACTTCTCAAGAACATCTTTTTTCAAATTAATTTAGAATATTTTAATGCGTTCTATTTCTTTAAGCCATAGCTTCAATCCCTTGTGCAATGAGTTTTGAGACTCTTCTTTTCTTCTCATTGTTAAACTTATCTTTTTAACCCCTAGTTTTATAAGCATGATACTGTTGGTTAAATTAAATTCATTTATGTTTTTATCGATCCCTAAAGTAAATAACTAAAATAACAATAAATGTAGAAAAATATTGTTTAATTTCAGATGAAAGTTTATTGGTGTACAAAAAATATTAATTTCTTTAATGCTTTTACAATTTATTCGAACATTTTCATCTTTCCGCTTAACGACATGATTCTACAAATGAAATATCATGGGTTAAAAATAAAAGTTAATTATCTTTCATCATAAAATTTGCATAATAATAGGTAAGAGGATTATTTTTCTGCTCAATAGATTTATTTTGCTTCCCCAAAAAAATAAGTTAACCGACAAAAAACTAGAATAAAACATAAGTTGGCTTATATTTAGATTTTAAAAAACCAAGTGGTATTCTAGGTGCACAGTTCTCCAAAAAACAGGTCATCGCAATGAAAAAGACTCCTTTGTACAACTATTGAAAAATACAACTTTGTAAAAATTTGTACAACTGTTTTTTTTTTACTAACACATTACTTTGTCTTTGCATACATACCTAGCTTCCTCTACGTGCACACATCTTTTAATACACGCACGATGATTATTTTGACATTTAACACATTGTCCATCTCATATTATCTGTTGAATTTGGTCATGTTATGTCTTTCTCGGCCTTCTTAATTTTCTACATTTATGAACATCGCAAATCCTTCCGATGAAAGTCCGTTAGAGAATAAGGGCAAAGAAGGCAAATACTCAGTATCGGAAATCTGATACATTAAGTGCTTTCTAAGTGTTCATTTAATATGTCATCAGTTGAGAGTTGTCAGTGGCCAATTTCGTATAGTTAGTGAGTGGCGTGGCGCTCTGAATCTAGTAGAAGAAATTTCTTAAAACTGACAACAGTTGGTACAGCATTATCATATTAAACGATTTGTTATGTTTTTCATAATCGAGTTCGTCGAATTTTTCATGAAGGTCCAACTCCTGGAAATGGAAGACAAATAGTCCGATTTTAACAAGTTCTAATTTTAAAAATAAAATACAAAATATTATCAAGGAATGATCTCGCGGGAGTTGACATATTAACGTGTAGAAAATATGACTTGATATTATATTGGATGGCATTATTTTAATGCCCTTGTTTTTTTTTTTGTTCAGTTTCTTGTACATACGTATGTTTCTTCATACATCTGTTGTGATTGGCTTAGGCTGTATATACGGGTGTTTTTTAAACCCTGTCACATTCAAAACCACGATGATCAGTATGGACTCAAAAATTCTAGAATTCTAGAAGATAATAAAAAATTTTGATTTTAATTACTCCACGATATGCAATGAGATTATTTGATTTTAAAAACTTGTTTAAAATTTATATTTGAAGCACTAACTTTGTGGTTATTAATTATAATAAAATTAATAAAACAACTTTGTTTTTAACCACTTAAATTTTAGTGGTTTAAAACAAAGTTGTTTAATTTATTTAAAAAAATACTTTTATTGAAAAAATCTTTTTTTTTATAATGAAACTCGGCGTTACAACACCATATCTAAAAAGATTTTTAGTAGTGTCTTTTAACCCCTTTAAAGACTTAGATAATATGTTTTAGCACTTTCTATAGAATAAAATCATTTGAAACATTAAATCTAATTATATACATGCAGGTATTTAAAATTAATAATTTCAAAGTTCCCTAGAGTCTTACCCTATGAAAAAAAGATCAAGAGTTATTGTATAGTATAAAATTTCTACACATCTAATAACATCCTTAATTGCACCTTGATCCATGTTTCTACTGTCTGTCTCCTTGTGACTGTAATATGTTCGTGTCACATATGGCCGCAGCTTGACGCATGTCTTCTTATATTGTTCTACAAAATACAGATAAATAATATTCCCACACGACTGTTTCGTTGGTTTATTTTGGAACTCTCTTATTCTGTCTTTTGCTCCATTCTACGTTCATTCACACAACTCGGAGAAAACTGGCCAAGGAGAAGAAACTTATATCAAAAGGTGTATATTATACCGTGCACAGATGTTTCGTCGTATTTTTTAATACAGTAAAACGTTTATCCGAACTCCAGTCATCCGTGTCGTTATCAGGAAATAAACAATAAAGCATACGTCATAATTCAGGGTCAACCATATGTTTTGCAGAAAAAAAAGCATTAACTCACTAGTAATTTGTACTGTGTCGCAATCGGCAGTCGGCAGCAAGCACATTTCTTCCCGTTGACTTTGTTTTTGGTGTTTGGGTGTTTCTGTATTTCAATTGCCTCTTTTATTGTTTATGTAATGTAATTTCTTAGTTTATGCAAAATCTTTGGTTCAAGGGCAAAAAGATGTCTTGTTTCAATAAAGTGTTCCGCTAATGCGTACATAATAGCCGATATGATTGCAGATTTTACAAATGACATAAACAAAGATGACGGGCTGAAATTAAACTCAACGTGGTTTCCGATACTACTACTACTACTACTACTACCATCACGCCATTTCCCCGTAAGGGTACGCAGAGAGAATGGACCGCCACACACGTCTATCCTGGCATACAATCCTAGCCTCTTCCACATTCATACATCTTGTCATACATACCCTTCGGTTCTGTCTGCTTTTGACATGACCAGACTTAAGATTTTGGTTTATCTGATCATGCCACGTCTTCCTTGGTCGCCCTCGTCTAACGTTGCCGTTCATTTTCGCCATATATACTTGTTTTACTATTCTTTCGTCGTCCATTCGTTCTACGTGACCAAACCATCTCAGAGACCCTTTCTTAATCTTATCAATTATACTTGTCTCATATTTACACTTTCGCCTGATTTCATCATTCGTAACCCTGTCATACATTGATTTCCCACACATTCGTCTAAGAGATCGCATTTCAATCGCGTTCACTCGGCTTTTATCCTTCCTCTGCCAGTTCCATGTTTCACTTCCATACATAAGTGTTGGGACTAAAACTCCGTTGTGCACTGCCAGTTTAGCTTCGATTGACATATTTTTATTAGAAATTACTGTGCTTAGTGCTCCGTTCATTTTGTTGCCCGCATTCACTCTTTTTTCAACATCTTTTTCTACTCTTCCATCTCTTGAAAACATGCTTCCCAGATACACAAATTCTTTTACTTGCTGGAGACATTCGTTGTTTACATTTATTATGCAGTCAGTAACCTCGCTATTACTTTCAAATACCATCACTTTTGACTTACTTTCGTTCATCGCCAATTCGCTCTTCAGGCATACATCATACATTTTAGACTATTTTCTGCAAATCAGCCTTGCTGCTTGCTAACAGAACTGCATCATCAGCATACAACAAGCAGTTTACTGAAAAATTATCCATTTTTGCTCCAATACCCACACATTCTATCTCTTTCATACAGTTGTCCATGTATAGATTAAACAACCATGGTGACATTACACATCCCTGTTTCACGCCTTTTGAGATCACAAACCAAGATGTAAATCCCCCATTAACTCTTATACACGCTGAATTCTCCTCATAAAGAGACGATACTGCACGTATAAGTTTATTGTTTACTCCATACTTTTCCAACACGCCCAACAATGTCATTATATCTACTTTATCATACGCTTTTTGAAAATCGACAAATGCGCAGAATAGTTTTTCACTTTTTGCCAAAAACTTCTCCGATAGCATTCGCAGCGCAAAAATTTGATCCGTGCATCCACGTCCACTCATAAAGACTCCTTGCACGTCCCACATTTTGTCTTTCGTCACCTTTTTTACTTTCTCGATTATAATTTTCCCATTCAGTTTACCGACAGAACTCAGAAGACTGGTGGCTCTATAGTTTCCACATTCCGCACGAGATCCCTTTCCTTTATATAAAGGCATGACAACTGCCCTCCTCCAATCCAAAGGCGTATGTCCTTCTTTAAGGCAGAGATTGAAAAGTCTGTGCAGCCATGTACCCACGATCTGGCCACTACTCTTCAGATATTCCACAGCGACCTTATCATACCCAACAGATTTTCCGTTTTTCATACTTTTCAGCGCACTGTTTATTTCTACCATGTTTATCTCACATGACCTATTATCACTCGTATTTTCCTCTGCACAACCAAGCTGTTGCTCAGGGACACTTTCAGTACTTTCGTATACTTCCAGCAAGTATTCCATCCATCTCTCTTTCACTCCTTTGTCATTTGTTAGCATTCAGCCATCTTTTGATTTTATCGCTTTTTTGTTTCCACTTTTGGAGGAGTTCTTTGTCTTTTTCACCTCTTTCCAAAACAGTTTTATATTTTCATAAAAATGAGTGGACAATTTTATACCTCCCCCTTCGTTTAGTTGTTTTTTGCGTTCCGTCACTCCATTCTTAACCAACCTCTTGCATACTTTATAACTATTTTTCGCTCTTTCATACTCGCTGCTATTGATGTCACTAATTGTTGGAAGCTTCATCCATGCATCCTTTTTTTCTTTTACAAGGTCTTTAATACTATCATCTCCTTTTTTTCCTCTTCGAGACGCCATTCCGCATACACTCTGGCCGATTCACATAAGCACGATTTAAATCGTTCCCACATTTGGTCGATATTGACTTCTATTTCATTATTTCCTAAACTTTCGTTTAAATCCCGTTCATACTTCGCTCTTACATTCTTGACTTGAAACTTTTCAACCTTGACCCTAGACAAAGATGTTACAGTTTTCATTCGTGAGCGTCATCCACAAAATAGAATCACTCGTGTTACAACTACTGTACTTCCATACTGAATTATCATTTAATATTCAGAAATATAACTTCATTTGTATTCATAACTAAAAAGAGAACGTTTAAAAGTCATGAAAGCATGTTAAATATACACTATGGTGGTTTGATTTCTTATTTTTTCGAAATTCAAAACGGCTTTCTGCAGAAAAGATGCTTTATGACCTGCAAATTGAGGGAAAAATAAACAAAAAAATATATTTTTGCGATAATATCTGCCGCGAACCTGTTGAAGTTTAGGTATTTTAGCATTTTCATGGTAGTATTAAAAATGATTTATTTTAGATAAGTTATTTTGTTTTTATATTTTTATATTTTTTATCACAAAGATAATATATAAGGAAAATGGATACATTAAAACATATATATATGTATTTAGCAGTTTTAGAATATTATTTTTTATGCACAAAAATACATCAAAATTACAGTTGACGGTGTTAAACACTGGCATTCATTTTCAGCGTTTTTTTATAAACCTGATTCTTTGTTGGGTTTTTTTTTATAATGAGTTGCATACTTTTACCTTCCTCATTACTAGCAAGGCTTATATTAACTGCAAAAGGTATGTTTTTTCTAATTTTTTTAGTATATTGTGAGTATCTGGTGGTGGAAACTAATACAAGAGATGCCGGACTATTGACAGGCATAAGCAGATCTTCCGTTCCACTTTGAGAGCGTTCGGCATTGTGTGTCCTATTTTTATTTTTTTCAACCATTACCTTTAGTATAAAAACCATGTAGTGATTCTAGCAATGGCTCAAATTTTTCTCACTTCAGGTGTAAAGTCTTTGAGATTGAGTGATTGGTGAGATTTGGGATGCGCTTTCAACATTATCCGACTAAATTGAAAATTAAGTACTCTCGCTCACACTCTGCTTCCGTTTGCTTGTATTTTTCTCTAAATGATTTTATGTTAAGTAATTGGAATTGATGATCATTTTAAGGTACCGTTAAGAAAAAAAAAGTAAAGATATCGTTAATAAGTTAGCTTTCTAATGTTTCTTTACATAAATGGTAGTGTAGAAATGTCTTCCTTATGTCGCATGTCGGTTTATATATTAATGTATTATGTTTTCATATGTAGAAAACACATTTAGTGACTTATCACAACCAGACCCGAAAACAGGGCAAATCATGTATTTTATAATTATTGCTCTACTGCAAAACTAGATCAAGTACATAGATTCACACAATTCACACAATATAATAGTAATTTATTTAGCGGGAACAGCGGTCGCGCATGCTATTCTGACAGCTGCTCGCTCAATTTGATGCAGTTTTACGAACTGGTTTGAGGGAATGCGGGGAAGGGGTTAATTGTCAAAGCTATTGAAATATATAAGATAATTAATGATCATAGTTTATGCGTATTTTAGATGCAGAAAAACAGTCATTTAGTATCCAAAATCGTCTTACCAAAACAAAAAATCTAATATTCAACCACCTCGCGGCAAACTTTACGCATAAAAATATATTTTCTTTGTTTTTCCCCAATTCTTCATACTATAGAACATATTTTCCACATAGGGCCCTTTCGATAATTTCTTTTTTTCTCTTTCCGTACAAAATCGATCCACCCTAATATACACGGTATTACTATACAAGCATCATAAAGATGAAGAAAATATTGCGTAGCCCTCGAAAACTTCCGAAACGATAAAAGGAAATAGTAAACAACAATACTCATGTATGATGTCTTGAGTTCGATTCCCGACGTTGTTGACATGGTTTTTATACAAAAATATTTCAAAGTCCCTGAACTGGCACAAGAAGGGGGGGTCATCTTTCCTTAGTGAAACAAAAATCATCGAGATATGCTACAGTTGGTGTACCAATACAGTGATTTATGCACCTTAAGGTGTAAATAAGTGAATGATGATGAAGATGACAAGTATGATTGCAAAACTATTGAATTCGATATCGAAAAATATGAGCGAAGGTAATTTTGTAAATAAATCTTAAAAAAAAATAAACTTTAAAAAACAGTGTCATTTTGTATTTTATCAATAATTTCTTAACATATTTGTTTACAATTATAATACAAATATGTGCACCTACATATTTATTAATTAAATAAACATATTTACTATGCGTGATGTGCTCTGTAACAGAGCTGCCAAGTGTTAAGTATTTAGAGTAGTTTATTTTTAAACAATATAATAAGTGGTAATTTTCAATTCGATACGGTTGGCTAGGCCATATACTGCGGATGCCTCCCGAGAGCCTTAACCACGCTTGCCTACTTTACAAGGCATCAGGTTCTTGACATTTTGGACGTCCACTGCTGACTGATTGTCGGCAGTTCGTGTCAGAACTACGGGACGCGAACCTGACTTGGGAGGATGCACAGAAGCTGGCAGCTGACAGAGATGCTTGAAGGATCTTTGTGGATACCATATGCTCTAACTAGGGAGTGGACATGAAATAATGAAAATAAAAAAATATAAAGTTTTCAATATTCATCTATGTACTCGCATATAAGTTTATCAACTTCTTTATAAAAGAATAAATAAATATCAAATTAAAAAACAAACAACCTGTTACCTACAAATAAGCCTTTACATAAGATTTAAAATATATTATTGGAAAATTTTTGTATAGAAAAAAAAAATTGACTTGTGTAGTTGAACCATCAGTAGTGGAGGCTTATTCTGTCAAAACTTCGATAAGTAAGTTTGATCGTTTGTCATAATATATCTATCTCACTTTAACCTAATCAAAATCGTATTTTGCTCTTGTTCCCTCCCGTGTGATACAAATGCATTTAAAATTAATTCGGTACAGAATAAGGCTACTGTTGTTCAAAATTTATTATTATTTTTTCATTTAAAGATAAACGCCTTGGTTATTTGTATATTGTAATAAATTGTATTGCTTGCAGATAAACACACCCCCTTGTACCTAACATACCATGTTGTACACGTGCTTTAAATTAATTAAATGTCTTTTTGTGTAACGTGTAATGGGTGCTGCTAAGAGATAATATATGTTTTCAAATTAGTGCAGATTTACACACAAAAGGGTAATAATACTTCTGTTCGTTGGTTTCCTAAATTTTATCTTTCTCATTAAAGTGATTTTACGAACAAAACCATGCAATGTTTTAATGATTGGCGTATTTCTACTAACCATCTTTATTAAGAGTGATACAATTTAAAAATAAAAAAAAAACATATAAATTATTGAGTGAGACAATTTTAAAAGTTTTATTTGAAAGGTTACATTATGCCATTAAACATGAAAAATAATATTGTTCATGTGAGCACCGCGACTTCTCTGTACACACCGCATTCTGTCAACTCAATTTTCCATTACTTTTTCACATGTACTTGGTGTTATTTCACCAATACCACGTTCAATGTCGGTTTTAAACTGCTCAGTTGTCGTATGTTTATCTGCATAAACTTGTGACTTAACATATCCCCAAAGAAAGATATCACAAGGTGTTAAATCACAAGATTTTGGTGTATAATTAACTGAACCATTTTTTGAGATAATGTTATCACCAAATTTTCTTTTCAATAAATCCATTGTTACGGTACCTGTATGGCAGGTGGCACCGTCTCGTTGAAACCACAAATTTTTTATTACCAGCAGGAAAGAAAAATTCATTCAACATTATTCTGTAACGTTCTCCATTGACAGTTACTCTTTGACCATTTTCTTCAAAAAAATATGAACCAATTACTCCACCATGAACCGCACACCATACCGTAACTTTTTCTGGATGTAATGGTAGCTTAAGAGTTTCATGTGGATTCTCATCACTCCAAATTCTGAAATTCTATTTGTTTACATAATCGTTTAACCAAAAATGAGCTTCATCACTAAACACCTATGAACGGTTAACAAATAGATCTGCATTGATTCGTTCTAAAGCAAAATCAGCAAATAAACGACGCTGGTGGTGATCTGCTGGCATTAATTCTTGAATAAATTGAGTTTTGTTTGGGTGTAAACCCGAATCTTTTTTTAAAATTCTCCATGTTGTTGTATGAGAAAGATTTAGTTCTTAATAACGAAGTTCAATCAATAAATTTGGATTATCTCTTACACTTGCTGCTACTACATCAATATTCTGTTGTGTACGTGAATTTCTTTGTCGTACTGGTACTTTTGTATTTTGTACAGAAAATTCAGTTTGAAATTTGTCTACAATACTACGAACAGTGAGTCGATCAACTTAATAATGTCGTCCATGAATTCATCTTAAACCTCTTTTAATATTGACATATGAACACTGATTTCGATAAGACAATATAATAATTTTGAAACGTTGTTGAAGCGTGTGTCTTTCCATGATTAAATGGCATACTATACTGAATACAAATGACATAAGTAATGTCAAAAAATGTCCGTGTTTTTAAAAGACATTCGCGAATTTCTCCGTGTTTAATTTTATTGAGATTCTCTGGGCATCATAAAGTCGCATTTGTTGCGTTGCGGAACGGAATGGGTTTCACCTAGAGCAGGGGAATAATATGGAGCAACATCAGATCTAGAAAGATATTGATATCTAGCGAGGCATTGGTCACAGATGCTAATGCAGATTCCTCGTCACCTGATGATATTTTTATATTTAAACTTTACAAATCATCTTAATTAATGTTGCAGACATTAATCATATATTTACCTCAAAACTCGAACTTAAAAAAGGATTATTTAAATTTTGTAAAATATATTTTCAAATAACTTTCATAATACAGTGTTTATAATGTTTCGGAAAACGTTTTTTTTTTTAATGCTTATTAAAATATTTACAGCTCACAAATACAACCATGTTTATTTACTACATTAGGTACATTAGAAATGAGGAAGTCTAGTGCCACGGAAAATTGGATTGAATAAATGTTTTCATGGACGCGGTAAAAATAAGGGCATTTAATAGTACGGCAAGGTTACCAGAAAATGTTAAAACGGTAAAAAAAAACTAGGTCATAAGTTTTTGTGAATTATCCAATTTTGATCAATACCACAGGATAAAAAATAAATTGTGTCTAAAACTATTGGGTACTAACTTCTTCTACTCATGAATAACAGAAATAGGCTAAAATGTAGGTATTAAATTTAACTTAAAGTAAATCCTCAACTTTTAAGTACTTATTACCTAGATTAGAAATTGAAATAATTGTGAGAAACGAGAGGAATTACTAATAAATTATAGTACCGTACCATAGGTGCCTTTTGTTTGCCATATAGATAAAAACTCAATACTTCAACTAAGTTCAAAGATAAAAAATAATCCAGCGGTTAGTTGTACTATTTTAGAACTGTCGTAAAAGTCTGTGGTTTCTTTGTAAAAGCCCGAAAAATAATATTTTTACATTTTTCCGTTAAAAAACATGGAAAGGTCAAACTATTGGAACAATACAAGGGTTTCTAGAACAAACCATAAAGACGTGAACAGCTTGTTGATTCCAGTCATGTTTCGACCCTGAATCTTTCTTAACTCGTATCAAATTGGGGTGCGTGATTTATCGGAAGTCTCACAAAGACAGACTATACTAAATAAAAGCTAACCCCACGAGAGGCCAGGGGGGTGGTTAGAAACTCTTTCTTCATCGGTATGTATCGAGACGGTTTACTTCACTTTTGCCTTGTGGTTTTTTAGTTAACGCAGTAGCGTACCATGCAAGAGGTCTCGAGCTGGATTCCCGACATAATTGAGATGAAATATCTAATTTTAATAGAATAAAATATTTATATAATATTTCTATTGAATATTTCATAGTCCCTAGCACCAGAAGCGTAAACTGATTATCTCACCTTCATGAAATAAAAATAATTAAGATACGCTGCGGTTGGTGTACGAATGTAGTAATCCATGAACTATAAGTTACTGAAAATTAATAATTATTTTACTAACTGTTCTCCTATCCCTATCTACCTGGGTGTTGGGTACGATGCCGGCTCTACCGACATGTCGATACGTGCTTTCAGGGAGATATGGCTATAAAATTAAAACTTATGAAATGGTAAAAATAATTTTTGTAGTAGGTAGAATCATTTCTTCCGAAATGTTTCCATTTTACTTTACGGCCGATGCACATTAAGTCATCTCAAACGTCTAATGATCGCAAATTCACGGAGACTGGACCGCTGTACACGAGCACACCACGAGCCCACTGCGAGATATCGCATGATTGGCCATTTTTACATCACGGTAAAAATCTACACGGCATGATTAAATAAATTAATCAATAAATAGATATTTACTGTTTTACAATTATTTATTTAATGCCCGGCAAACGCAATAACCAGTCCACCATGAAATCGACTTACCTCCAGTCAATTTCCTTTTGCTGGATTTTTACCTGAAAGAACTCGCTTAATTAAAAAAATGATTTTGATAGAATTATCATTTAAATCTCTTTTGTTAAGTTTTAATATATTATTTGAATCGTGCTGTGGTCCTGTGGATAGTGTTACGAACACATAGATCAGAGGTCAGAGGTTCCAATCCCACTCTACCCCAACTTAATTCCCGTTTTCTAATGGTGAGTTATTTACAATTTGTTGAAAATGGTTCTTAAAAATGAAATACTTGGGTAAAAAATCATTTACTATGGAGGTTTATAAAAAAAACGAAAAATATAAATATGATCAAATTAAAATGATTACAAACCAATCTAATTAATGTCAATCCACTATAATTTTATCGTGCCGTTTAGATTTATATGATATGTGTGAAATAAGCTATCCTCCGTCAGATATCACGAGGCTTATTTGTTTATTAGAAAGTTCTTGTAATAATTAACATATTTTAGATGGTGCTGTCATTGCTATCATAACTAAGAAACCTTACTCCGCGCTAAATGTAAAATGTAATTTACTTATTTTTCCTCCATATTTCAAAAAAATACTTCTGTGATAAAAAGTCATTCACGAAAATATA
Source organism: Micrasema longulum (assembly GCF_059751315.1). NCBI lineage: Eukaryota > Metazoa > Arthropoda > Insecta > Trichoptera > Brachycentridae > Micrasema > Micrasema longulum. The sequence goes on along the minus strand of NW_028277249.1, from coordinate 448,375 downwards.
AATAAATCACAATTCAATCACAATTGTTAAGAAAAAAAAAAAAAAATCTCTTTCGGTGCGTACATATGACGTGTACTCGTATACCATGGGGTACAGGTGCCCTCGATAGCTAACGATGTACTTACCTCAAAACTTGAAGAAACAGAGTCTATGGTTAATCTTTGCCATCGCTCTGTAAAATTTATCTACAACTACATATACCATCATAATGAAGGTATGGCGTCTATGTCTTCCAATTGTAATCGAGCTTCGGGGCGGTATTTCAAGATAGCTGATTCAATGATGCAGAGTGTTAAAGAAAAACGTTTTTTGATCATGCGGGCAAATGAATGCATTGTCAGAGTAATTACTTCTAAACCTTCTAGATTTGTGGTATCTCTCTATGTGAGTCAAATCAGGTTAACGTTTATCGATTTTTCCAAGGATAAAAATCTGGATAGTCTACTTTACATTATTTAGAACTAATGTTTTTCATTAAAACGAGATATGCAATGAGCAAAATCTTTTGGGTACCTTAAAGTAGAACTGCCTTTTTTCCGAGACATTTTACAGTATTGGGCCCCAGGGTTTTTAACATGTTGGACTCTGACATAAAAGCGTCAATTAATAACAATCTTTATAAGAAAATTGTGAGCAAGGGAATAAGGAGTGGACCTTTATATCCTGTAAATTATTTCTATGACTTAACATTTTGAATGTTTTAATTGTCAAATATCTCCTTGTTGTTTGTAATTATACATGTATTTTTTTAAATTTATTTTTAATTTTTTATAATTATTATCTGTTTTTATTTCTTATTTTTATTAGTATTTAATTTTATATTTATGTTTCATATTTGAATTATTGATAGAATATTTTCTAATTGATATTTATTCTTCAATTTTATAATTGTCGGTATGTTTTCTCAGTTATGTTTATGTTTCGTTTTTTCTTTAAATATAAATGGCATATATTATAATTTATATTTATGCTTCAATTTTTATTTTCATCAGTTTGCTTTCTAATATATATTTATGTTTCATTTTTTATTTATTAATGGTATGTTTTTTCATTAATATTTTTTATGCTTCAATTTTTATTAGTATAAATATGTATTCAAGTTTATATTTATTTTTAATTTTTTGATATTATTATTATTATTGTTAATTTAATTGTTTAAGCATCATGTAAAAAAGGTTCTGCTTAAACACAGAAATTTTCCACGTAGTCGCGACCTGAACACAGAACTTCTGAACATTTTAAAACTAAATGATAAATAAATGTTTCTTAAAAGCAAATAATATTTTATATTGCAATAATCATATATACAGTACCAAAATTATATATACAAAATGTATTTGACAAAATACTAAGTTAGGTACAGGTTAAATACGTAATTGTTCATAGATGTATTTATCATTTCTTATAGGAAAAAAAGGTTATTACGACATTGATTTATTGTAATTATCATTGTTTAATCAATTTGCAAAAAACTAAAACAAAAATTAAAACAGCGTATTATTTCAAGTTATAATTTGTAAAACATCATTTAAAACACGTATAAAATGTCAATTCCTGAATATTTTAGATTATCTATTCTCTTCCCTTGTTCCTTCTATCTTTGCTCCCTCCTCTCTTCAGATTATAGTGTAGATATTTAGTCAATTTAGTTTCTTTAAATAAATAAATATCTTAATGTTTTTTTTATAATACCAACAATTTGTTCAAACACCACTGATTTTTTCAATTTGATCGGTTTGGGTATGTAAAAAAAAATTACCTTAAAATATATATATTTAAATTGGTAAAATAATTAATAAATAAATCAAATTTAAGTTCTACCGAACAATTTAGAATTTTCAGTTATAAAAATAAACTGAATACATTGACTTGAATGAACTAAATTGATCAGGATAAACATAAATATTACTTTAAATGTGTCCAAATTTGTGTAGACAAGGCTGCATTCCAACACCTTAGAGATTATACAGACAAAGATTGCAATAAATCTTAATAACTCCCTAGGAGTTGATTAGAACAGGAAGGGGAAAACATTTTTGAGAAGGTTATATGAAGGTTTGGGCGTATACAGGGATACTGATCAGTCATTGGCTGTTTTACGTGATTACTTTACACACTGTGTACAACATTAAACATTCTGACTATGAATAAACATCACTATTTTCTCAATTCTTCTACCTGTAAACTTTTGTATAATATAGTGACAATTGAAATTTAATTTTAAGGTTAGTCCAGGGAGCCCAATATCTCTGGGTATGAACAAGAATAATAATATATGCCGTTTTTTTACATCAATAGGACGTAGTGTTGCTAACCCTTGGTTTTGAAATTGTCAAACGTAGTACCTAACTACTAACAATCTTTTTACTGTGTCTTAATTAAATTGAAGTAATTAATAACCTTTAAATAAGCAGTTCCACATGCATGATTGTGGAAATTATCTTCTGGTGACTTATATGAAGGGCGCCGGAGTTAAAAAGTTTAAAAATAATTATTATAATTATCCAATCTGATGTTTATAAGTTTACAAAATTACAAAAATGAACATTTGCTTTTGTGATATAAGTTGATACAGGTTTTGCTAACATTTGTCTTTGCAATATGGTTAAGAAAATGAATGACTCGCAGCGAAAGCGGCAGTTATAGCAGTAGAGTCAAATTCAATTAAAATCCCGGTATACGTACTATATGTACTAATGTACTATATATGTACTAAAATCTAGCATATTTCTACGAATTCTACTTTCCAAATTCGATGTGAAAATGTCTATTTGAAGATTACGAACTTCATAATTTAAATAAATAAGAGAGATATATCAAATTTTGTATCCTACGTAGACTCCTACGTGTGAGAGCCAAACAAGAGTTAATGATTTTCCACAAATCTCATTGTGATAAAAATCATACATAAATCTCATAGTACACAATATTACGCATATTATGTTCAAAAAACAAAAAAATATATGAATATTGCCAATCAACGCAATAAATTATAAAAATATGTAATTTGGACAATTATCTGGAGAAATTATTTTGAAATTCTATTAGCAAGGGCTTGCTCTAGGTGTGGGGGGGTAGTCGATCGACAGATACCCTCCATCACATATGATTTATACGTCATCACTCAATACGCCATCAACCGATTCAGTAAAAGCGATAACGAAGTAAAAAAAGTAATCACTCATATTTGAAGTACCTACAAGCGTTATTCATTAAATAATATTGTTGGATTACTTTCGGCTCGACACGTTATAATTCGTGCTATAATAATGAGGAATTTTTTTTTCGAAAATAATCATACTCTTCCCCATTGACATATTAACACATTGACACGAAAACGTACCCAAAGTAACTGAGTTTTTTTTATTTATACGAAAGCTGCGTTCAGCGTTCATGAATATGCCAACAAAATTTGGAAGATACCTCAGAAAAATAATTCTCTAGAGAAGCTCTTTAGCTCTGTTGCATATAACCAAAGCGTTAAAATTTTATTGGGTTTTTAGTTTACCAAACAATGTGTAACGAACTGCTTCGGTTTACGCTTGCAATTCTCAAACCTAGTATCTACAGCTAGTTGTATTGCTGTAAATTGTAGCTAACTTCATGGTTAATAATTATAAAATTGGTTTTTTCTACTAAAATTAGTGACTCTATTAGCCATTATCATCATCATCATTCCCTTACCGCACAAAATGGTGCATAGGGCACTAGATTGTTACACTATACTAATCGCAGCATATCTCGATCAATTTTGTTACATGAAGGTAAGGTGATCAGTCTTATGCTTCAGGTACCAGTCCAGGGACTATGAAAATATTCTAGAGTGAAAACACCTTTTTATTACTCATTGTTATGTTATTACTCTAAAAAGGTATATAAAAAGTTTGCATTGTTACTTAAACTATCGTGATTTGGTTTTGGTGGATCCTAATAAGATTCATTCCATAAAATTTTGACCAATTTATTTCTTTTTACTGGATTTTGGGAATGCAAAAATTATATAAGATTACTCAGGCTTATTATATTTTTAAAACGTGTTCCTATCAGTGCAAACCTATCAATACAAAAAGCTTTGCAATTGCACCGCTAGGCGTTGTTTGACGTTTACAAAAATAATATTTATATTTGGATTTGAATTGTTTTAAGCTTTGTTGATCACCCGTGAACCAATGAAAATGAACACAATCCTTGTTACATTTTTTATCTGAAAAGTGTTTACACGCTTTCATGACACAAACAGACATTTTCGTTTCGATTCTTAACGTCACGCCTAGCTGGCTGTCGAAGAATGACTTAGTACGCGCTGGGCATGATTGAGCGTTTCAGCATGAGTTAAGTATCATAACTTTGAGGGTTACGTCATGCCTATGTGTATTTATTTGTCAATGCTCTTCTTACATGTTTTAATATAAATTAATTAAAGTTTGTTGACAATAGCTCAAAATTAAAGTATTTGGACAAATCATGAGAATAAAAATGATAAATTAACTCTTCAAAAATTGTGGTAAATAATCCCTTAAAAAAACCACTTGTAAAAGACGGAATATTCTAAAGTTCAGACATTGAAAAATAAAAATAAAACAAAAGTACATACTGCTTAATGATTTCTTTTCCACAATTTATGTGAATAAACATATAATTTAGCCTTGTTATACCAAAATAAATAAAAAATCACAAATACGCCGCTCATGTTACGCGCGTGCATACTTCATCACTGTCATTAAACAACTGAAGACTGAATATTTAGACAACATCCGCCGCAGAACAGAGTCTCTGTCTTCCTTGTTATGAATTCTATCTTCGTGCTCTCTCTTGTATATGGTATATGTGTTGCTGAATTAGCGGACATTTATTCTTTGCGTAGCAACGATATATTTGTTTTGTTTTAACAGTAAGCATAGTTATACAAATTTTACTCTCCAAATCGGGTGTAAAATGTTCATTAGAAGATTACAAAAAATACGAATTTAAAATTTAAAAAAATAAGAGAGATACATCAAGTCTTGTGCCCTATGTCAACTAGTGTGGCATCACAGCCAAACAAGAGTTAAAGAAATATGTATATATTTTTCTTAATTTTATATGGTTGGCCCGAAAGCCAACAATCTTCTTTCACACAAATAGAACACTGCGTTTGAAACCCAAATGCAGAGCATTGCGGTCATCTGTTACTTGAATATAAGGTGTCCTCAACCAGTCTAGCACCTAGGGTGCTGTTCTAGAGAAAGCAAAATGTTGGGGGAGAATGACCTGAAAATTGTATGATTTAATGTCGACCTTACCAGGTATTCAACCTGCGGCTTCAAGCGCGGCAAGCATATAACGTAGAATTCGTCTTGCACTCTTCGAAGAATACAAATGACCTATAATGACAGTTTTATTGACAAAGACGTCATATTACACTGTAAATACCATTTTTTTATCAGATTTGTTAAAGAGATTTTAAATTAATCTCCTGCTTGACTTTTAATTTTGACTTTCAATTAATTTTATCTTTCAGTTTTAACTTTTTAATTTTAATTCTTAATTTTAACTTTTAATTTTAATTTTAACTGTTAATTTTAGTTTTAACTTTTGCTTTAAATTTATACTTATTCACATGTACATCTACTACCTGCATCTAATTAATTATTGTTGGTCGTGAATTTTTACTAAAAAATATAAATGTTCATGGAAACAGAGCGAGAGGGGAGGAAAGTATAGTTAGAGCTATACAATGTCTTCTCCGTTTTATATATTTTTTATTTAATATTTTTATTTTTTTAGAATTTCATTATTTTTTCCCCTCCCCTCCTGCGTTCATATAAAAATAATGTGAAATCTTTAATTGGTATTACTTTTTGAAATTGTTTTTTTGAACCTTGTATTTATATAAAGACTGTATCCTTAATAAATAAATATACTTACACTAGACGGAGAACTTATCTCCAACCAATTTTGGCCTACTTTTAATTAAAAATGATATAAACACATCACAACAGAGATGAATAACATTTTGGAGAAGGTAATATAGAAGTCTAGGTATCTACAGAGCTAATGACCTGTCATTGGCTGGCTAAGGTGACCATTTTACACACTGTGTAACATTCACCATTCTGCCCATATTTGAACATCGACATTTTTGCAAGTTTTCATCTGTTGATGTTTTTGAAGTTAAGAACTGAAACCTTTATTTTTGCGGGTGAGATTTATCTGATTGTATTATATCACCTGCATACTCAATTGTATATTACCTTCTCTAAAATGTTCTTCATCTCTGTTGTAATATGTTGATATAGCTTTCTAGGGAGTTGAATCCAGTCCTTGTCTACAAAAATTTGGACAAACTCAAAACATTGTTGAAAAATAAAATTACTAAGTAATTTTTTTATGCATTCAAAGACATATTACAAAAAAGTTCTAACGTATCCTAACTCTATGAGGCCAAGAGACCCGTGTTGAGGTGGAATACGACATAATGGAAAGTGGAGGCATGTATAATAATATTTATTAAAATCAAATCTTTGGTATTTTGTCAGTATTATTAGTGTTTAAAGCGTTAACTTTGTAGTCAAATATTTAAACTAATGTTAGTAAATATTCGTATTTAACCACTTAGCGACTTTTTTAGCCAACCGGCTTCGAAAAGTACCCGTGTCTTCGTCAGGACACTCAATACACCAACATGTAAATACTATATCAACTCCAATACAGCTCGTGCCCTTCAAGATACGTTGGGAGAACGTCATGTAGCTTCAATTTTTGGATTAAACAACACAAGAGATGTTAAAATAATAATTATTTTTCAGAGTTTGCTAATCATCTTTTAAAATCAAATCACGGTTTTGATTGGGATAAAATAGTAAAAGTTTTACATTGCATAAAAAAGAACTCAAATTTAAGAATGTGGAGATTTTTCACGTTAAAAAGTCTTAAAAAATGAGATTCCTCTAGTAAATATTCAAATAACTTGAATTAATAATTAACCAATCGGGTAAGCCCCCATCTACCCCCCCTCCCTCAAAACTCCCTACCAATTCTTCATGCTAAGTGCATGTTTAGATATGTTGGTGTTCGCATCTCTATAAATCTGCATGTGATTTGTGTGTTTTTGGAAATACTACATATATATATATACTAAGGTGATGGTGAAGGTGGAGGTGTATTTTTGTATTTGCATGTTAGTGTAGTGAGTGTTCTGACGAAGAGACAGGTACGTCTCGAAACCGGTAGACTAAAAAAGTCGGTAAGTGGTTGTATAATAATATTTACTAACATTAGATATTTTATAAGTGCATATATTTTAACTACGTTATTTTTTTACTGTTTGTGTGCCTAAAACTAAATACATAAACAAACAACCTCAATCGATCTTTTCGATTGCTAAATCGAATACTTAAAAAAGCATTTTCAGATAGCTAAAAAAATATAACAGAGAGCGTTTTACAGCTTTTTGCTCCGGCTTCATTATGAATCAATTAAAAAGCAATTTATCATATTTTTAAGGTTTCCGCATTTTCACTGAGAATCCTATAAATAAGGTTTTTTTTTCCATTACGGCTTAAAGTGCATTCGCATGTAGTTTAAAAGCCTTATTTTTCGTCGTTTACTCTTTCTTTAAGAACGGAAGCCAAGAAAGACTTTACATAAATCTACAGACCAAATATAAACAAGATGATACTGGACATAGTAAGTATGTATTTACACAGATTCTGCGCACTAACATTTTCGGTTAAAGAGAATGTAGAGTTGAATGTGCCGGGCGGGTAATGAATACAGTTATGTGTGTGAAATGAACCAGAATCCTGAACAAGTGTTTTCGATATTTTCGACTTGATTGCTACTCTTGGGTGAAAATTCTGAAAACAATCAATTATGGCGAAGTCTGCTAGAATTGTAGTGGTTTGCCCGTTTGTTGTAGTGGTCTGCTAGAATTGTAGTGATTATATGAATAAATACATTTGTAAAAAAAAAATGTCAATAAAGGTGTTCAATGAGGGATTTAATTAAAGACCATGGTAAGAATATTATATTACATAAAATAGAGTTGTTCAATGAGGGATAATAATAATAATAATAGTAATCAAAGTTTATTAACAAAAATAACAATAACTTTATCTATTACATAAACACTTAGGTAATAGATTTCTCTGGATCATGTCTAGTCTGCCTAACTAGGTACAATCTGTTTTAAGGTAGACATTTTTATGCAAAAATAAACAATAACATTACTACCTACTTGTTTATATACTAAACAGTTATACAATATTAATTTATTAGGAATTTATTTTTAGTAAATTTTCCGATTTTTCTCGACCTAAATCCAGTAACCATTATTTTACAAATTTGTTGAATTGAATCCGAGTCATAGTTTTGCAATCTTTGGGTAACATATTGGATATTTTTGGGCCCAGAAACCTGAAATTTCCTTGCCCGAATTCAGAGTTTGTGATAAACCCCATGACTCATCCTCTAGTTTGACTTCTGGTAGTGCGGGAGTTTTCCTTTTGGGATTTGATAGAATAATTTACTTGCACAAACATTATTATTCTAAAAATATATAATTTTCTTATATCTAAGATCTCGAATTCCTCAAATAACTTGACGCTGGGGTATTCATTGTCAGATTGAGTATCAGACACAGGGTACATTGAGGGACAGTATATTGTAATGCTGCTTTGTAGTGGTCCCCAAGATGGTCGTCATTGTAACGCGGTAGCTCTTACGCATGGATATGCTCATAAGACCACCTACATGGTATGGATAATCACTGAACAAAAATCAACCATATAAATTTTGCTCACTTAGAAGTGCGTAAAGACAAAATACAAACTCATCCTAGACAATGGAAGGGTTGTTTAGTCAACAAAGACATAATAAATAAATAAATATAAATGTAAAGGCAAATCCTGGACGACGATTAAATCGATCTCAGGCAGATAAGTTTCTATTCAATAAATGCCAGAGGGAAAAGGATCTCATTGAAAAAGATAAATACATAAATATTACTCATTTGTATATGAAAAGTAATTAAATAAATAAATCAAATAATTTAAACATTATATGGTCAAGTTTTATTACAAACGCATTCACCGAACTAGCTCAAATCAAAAGGCATGAAATCTCAGTTAAAAGTTTAGGTTAAATAAGATACGCCTCCTAGGAGGGGGCATTTTCAAAAAAGATATATTCAAAATAAAATATCTTCAAAATAATACATAAGAATATTCAGAAAAAAATTTCACACTATCTTCAATTCAATGAAATAAAATATTTCGTTTTGTTGCATTTTAATATAAAATTAGTCTAAAAATATATTACCAACATTTTCATAAAATAAACTTCGTTCTCAAAATATAAATCAACCGACAGTTTCCAATATTTTATTTTCAGCAAATTTGCATTTATAGTGCCATAGTATGGCATATAATAATCAAAGGAATGAATTACTAGCAAAATAGGTTTAATAAATGAATCAAACGATTTTCAACAAGACTAATTCATCTCGAATAAATGTTGTCCACCTACATGAATAACGCTTGTTTAGAAATATAGAAGTATACCTTCAAATATAACGATACCATAAGTATTGATAAATAATATTAATTATTTCAATAATGTCTTGACCTGTCCAAAATATGTAATTATTGGATGTAAAAAATATACCAAATCATTTCTCAACCATGATGAGTACTACACAATCATGTATGACAAATTTATCAAATAAATACTAATTTTTACATAAAAATTCCTACATAATTCAGAATGAATTTAAATTGCATAAATAATTAAAAACTGCATCTCGTCAAGGTGAAAAACATTGGCGTTCTCCGTCTACTTTGAATGCTGAAGCACATGATCCAAGACAGACAAGTATGGTGATATTTGTCGTATGGAGAATTCCCCCAGAATTCTCGCTCCAGCTTTCCGAGTCTGAGATATTTCGCTGTCGCATCATTGAATGATTCTGCTTGCAAAATTCATAGTAAAAATTAGGAGTCAATCCACATTAAACGTCTTCACATTTGACCTACCCGTCATGGGACAACTTCAAGTTGTCAAATTGACGGTGGAATTTGCTCACATGAATCAAGGTGGTTTTTTTATGATTTCATATTTAAAATAGACGATACGAGGAATAAGGTTGGAAACAATTAAAAATAGTCCAGAAACCGCATACGAGCATTAAACAAAACTCATAAATGAGTAGTTTTACGTTTGAGTTTCTTTGTAAACGTCACCCAGTACGCAACTTCTGATTTGAATTCAACTATACCGTGTTGTGTCCTTTATAATTGTAAAAATACTGCTAGGATCTTAAAGAAACAGGATGGGATCACATTTCAAGTGTAAAGCCTTGACACGGATTATGCTCAGTGAGGTGTTCATATAGAAAATAAAAAATATAATATTTCATGTGAAATTAATAAATAAATAAATTAACAAATGAATGTGTACGTAGCAAATACATTACTTAAAAATGTAATTATTTTTTCATCCGTCAGATTGTCGAAGAAAACAAAACGAAAATTTTGTTACTGTTGCCAGGTAAGTAATTTTTTTACCTTACTTTGCTCATCTAATGAGAGAACTAATGAAAATTATACTTTGGATAAAACAACTCTGTGATGGACATTTGACTGAAATTATCTTTAAAACATAAAATATTATTTAACATGATATAAAAATATCCATTTTATTTTAAAAAAAAATTGTTGTTTATTTTAGGTTTAAAGTTCATTAAATCAATTACTTAAATTAAATAACCCTTTACTTATCTATTCTGTTGTGTCAATCAATATTTTCGCGTTCACAATAATATTTTAAAGAAATGAACATATTTCTTTTTTAACCTTACATTTGTGTTATGCTTATGTTTTTTTCCCATCGTGCAACATTATGCGGCAACATCACGAATGTGAAAGAAAGGCATAGTGGGGGGATTTTTGGACACATTCCGATGTATTCAAATATGATTCTACGCTCCTTCTGGACTATTCTTAATTCTATGGTTGGGAAGTATAGAATTTACGTGGGTAGGACGATGAACCTAATTCAAAAGGTTACAAAATTCGTCAGAAAAAAATGATTTTGGATATCGCGCTATTGTGAATAAAAATTACTACTTATGCTTGATAGCAGACGTCCATCAAATTGCTGAGGCTACATGTTTGCTGCGCTTTCTTTCGAATCCCCAAAATAACGTTTCGGCGAACTTTTTTTTACTTGTCTCGTCTTGACAGCGGAAATCTCTCTGTGGCAAAACGGTGTTGCCACTATTTGAAATTCAAAATCCCGGTATTCGGCAACAAAATTTAAAGTGATGTCAGTAGCGGAGGTTATTTGAACAAGAGTACATACGCGTCTAAATTGACTCGTTACTATATTAGCCCGAGGAAGTTTGAGGTGGCAGCGCCGTCGTAGGCTGATTTGGTGATGTTGCTTAATAGGCCGAAACTAATTGATATGACCAAGTGAGTTGGCGTGCCGGAGTAGGGTAGTGTCAATATTGTTTGAACGATTGAGTAAAATATCTTGAATGCTTTACTTGACGTGGTTTATATCTTTATAAGACCGTCAAGAACTCCACTTCAGCATCAATTTTATCAGCAAAGTTTAGAAAATTTTTAGTCATAATTTCTCTGTGGCCTGATTTTTCTTCTCTCGGTCACTGAAGTCATCGGAACGTAAGTTCTAAACAGCAGGACGCGCTTCGACGTCTAATGTGAAAAAATTGACATCAACTTTGAACGAATCCATGTTGAGATTCGCAATACACACACATATACGCCTTCCTTAGCGCTCACAGCAAGACTGACGCTGACGTGTCACATGCGACGATGCAACTATCGTCGGGTGTGCGCACGCGCAGTGCGTCTAGCCGCTGCGACCAGTAGCAAAAGCGTGCGACTCACTTTGCCTGTCGGTCGTTGCGACTTTGCAACTCGACGCCAAGTGTGCGGAGCTTTGAACAAAATGTTTGAAAATTGTCGAGCTTAGCCTGTCGTTGCGTTTCATTGCCGAGCTGTCGCAGTCGCATGTCGCATGTCGCATAGTATGCGCCTGGTCTTAAAGAGACACAATTAGGAACGAGCCATGCCTGTGAACTTCTATAAAATTCACGTTGAGTTTTACATTTATCAACTGACATATAATACGCGCACATTCATATATATATGAGTACTAGCGGACCCGACAGACGTTGTCCTGCCCGAATGTTGGCAAAAGACTTTTCATTGATAAGTAGGTACCTAGGTACCTGTTTGTGATAAAATTCCAAAACTAAAAGTTGTTTATATTCAAATATTGAATTCAATTAGGTACCTAGGTACTTGTTTATGGTTGAATTCCCAAACATAAAATAAATGTTTTTTTCAAATACAGCATTTTTTTTGCAAACGTCAAACTCCAGTCTTCTCGCCAATGGAGGAGTGTACTTATGAATAATACGATTTTATTAAATGTATGTGATATAATATTATTTGAGTATTACCAAAAATACAGTAAAAAGAAATAAATGGGTAAAAATTAAAAGGAATTTAAGGAAAGAATCTGATTGAGATCCACAAAAACCAAATGTTGTTTGTAAACATTCAAAAACGAACATTTTTATACACAAAAAACCAACATATTTTAATTTTTTTGTAAATGCATTCTCCTCGAATGCAACTCTGGTAGATCGACGGATAAAACATTTTTACTCCTTACTTTTTGACTGCATAATATATTGAAGATTTTAATATCTACAAACACGCACAGCGCCAAGATTTATATTTCTCTGAAATTCACACGTTAATCGGTTAAGCCGTTAAGAAGAAGTTCAGTGACGTCACACATACAGAGGAATTATATATATAAAGATATTAATAAACATATTTGTTAATTATTTTTATATGTAAATAATATTGTCAGTACCTTCGAGTTACATATATTTTATTTTATATTTAAATTTACTGCATTTGCATATATAATGATGGCCCATAAAGTTCATAAATTAACCCGTAATGTGACTGATTATGATGTATTTAATAATATTAGGAAGCAAGCTCAAACACTGGCTAGGCAATGTTATAAAAACTGTATAAATAAACTGAACATGATTCAATTCCGAATACCTGTTAGGACTACTAGACATAATGTCCCATTGACATAATGTCCCATAATGTCCCATGTCCTACAGATATTTCTGCTACGAATTATGCTACGAATTCACCTATTTCAAGATTGCACAGTCTAGGGAACCAGATCAGTTGTATTGACATTTTTGACATTAGCCAAATGAAGTTTAAACTTGCTTTTAAATAAATAGTTTAGAATTTTGACTGATGTTTAAGTATTTATGTTCATTTATTAAAAAAGAAAAAAAAATGTATAAAAAAAAAAAGTGTCAAATATATTTATAAATGTACGATTAGTTTTTAAAATTAAAATTTTCACACATTAAATAATTTTATTTATTATTTTATTATTTTATAGAACATTTATAAAACAACTGTGTAATATGTATAGATATATTGTTATTATATTATTTCACAATTTTGTAATAGAACACTGTATGTTAATTGTATTTATGATTATGTTTATAAAAGGCATTTGTGCAGTGTATACACTAATAATAATAATCATCATAAAACATTTTAACATACACATGTTCTTGTACATGCAATAATAACAATTGCCAAAAAATAGACATTTTAAGTTATAGCATGTATGCATATAAGAGATTTATATATTTCGTTTTGAAAATATATCTCTAATTTTTCTATTAGGTCATAAACTCTTTTTTTTTAAAATTTATTGTGTATAAGTCGAAATATAAGTAATTTATGATAACTAAATTGATCAATTTATTTTTAATTTTCCACTATTGTTTTTTTTTTGGATGACTGGATGTTATCTAAATAACACATAAAAAAATAATCGACGTGAAGTGTCCTCTGGTTATGTAGATCTGCATATAACATGGTTAAGCCTGTTCTTATTACCTTAATATTATAATTATTCGTAATGAAATGAGGCTTTCCATAATACTTTCACCAGTTATTTCACTTTCCATTACAGTGATCCATTATTATTTAAACAAACCAATTATTCAAACCAGGTTTATCAATATTTATTTAGAAAATGATTCAGATGCTTTAGTGGCCCGATCAAGCAAGTTTAAGATACTGATTAAGTTTAAAATAAAGCACGTTGGATTAAAAATGTGCTGTTGATTTAATCGTTTTTATTTTTGTCAACATAACTCGTTAAGTATTTTGTTTAGTAATATGTGATTATCGTTTTTATTATAAACACGGTAACGACTTTTCATTGAGGTATGTCCGGGCTGTGAATTTCAGTTGGCAGTCACTTTTACCAAGAGTAATTAAAACCGTACTTAACTTTGATAACATTTGCACGTTCCTTCGTGAAAAGGGTGACGTCATTGTCCCGGAATCTACTTGTACAATGTGGTCTCCTCCTTCCAGCCTACGGATACAGACAGGTAGCCAAGGCTCGACATTTTAGGGCCAACTTTAAGTAAACATTTCCGCTTTTACGATGATTTAGAAGGGGCAAGAAAATTAGGGAAAGCCGCCACGGATTGTGAAAATTACGATTTATTCATAAACTCTATTCTCACCGCTATTTCACTTATTACGATTATTTTACACAATTAAGTTTGTAATTAACTTTCATTGTAACGTATTTATTTTCGTGGTAATAGCAATAATTGGCTACTTAACGTAGCCCTGTTTTTTTTCAAATACCTCAAAGGCGCATAGCATAAAATTATAATTTTGTATTTATTTTTACTAAGCGGAACGATCGGTAAGTGAAACATTATTTACGGGATGAATAAAAAAATTACTTAATTATATTTAAGTTAATTACTTTATCACATTACAAGAATGCACGAGGAGAGTGTTCAATAGCTGGTAGTAAAGGGTAGTTAAAGGACGAGCAAAAAAACGGTTTTCGACGAATGAACTCGCAAAAAAATGCCTACATATCCTTATTATACACAAGGAACAGCATTTATCAAAACGTTGAAGAAAAGCGTATTTCTTACGAACTTAGTTTACACTAACAGATAATTATTCCTTGATAATGCATACTAAAAAACAACTTTTCGTAAAAGCTTTGTTACTTTACGCACGTAAACATTGTTCTCTACATTGTTCTCTATACCGCACACCGCATCTGAGGACATAAGTCTCCTTGGCGGTGCCCACATACACGGAAAATTTGCTCGTTGTGAAACAAGAAAAGCTGCCCGAAGGAGCTCTCTGAAATCTGGTAGCCTTAGCATCTTTGTGCTGAAAGAAAGTAATCCAGAAGTACATAATATGTACTTCATTGGATTGAGAAGAGAGGGAAGTGAATTCTTCACTGACTGGGATTAAATTGATTGGACATGATCAATTCGCCGAAATGATTACAAAACTTTTTAAAAGCCTTGAAATTCTTTTTAGAAGCCACCAGATCTGTTTATCCGACAGGACCTATAACAGGGCCACGGATAGTAGCGAGAAACTCCATTCGGTAATCATAGAGAAGGGGAAAGGGACAAGACCACAGGATGTGTTCAGAAGATTGGTTAGGATATCCGCAGCAGCACGAAGGAGAGTCAACAATATTAAAAACCAATAATTTTTTATTAAATTTACCATGATCTGATAAAAACTGCGTAGTCCAGTGATCGGGGATAACCCAAGAAGATTCTAGGCGCTGACGGATCGAAGGAAAAAAAAGAAAGTTAACCCTCCCTAAAGAGGAAGATTCCCATCGCGATTGCCAAGCATTAAGAAGAGCATTTAAAGTGATTTTTTTAAATATTTGATTGAGACATTCGTTCAGTTAGGAGTAGACGGACGCCACTAATAACAGAGGAACGCCTTCTTTTTAGGTGGAAATTTGCAGATCGTCGCTGAACCTCCAGATCTAAAGGAAACAAGCCCGTTAGAACCGGGAGTGCATCCGTTGAGCATGTCCTATATGCTCTAGAAAGAGCCAGAAGAGGTTGCCTTTGTCCGCTTAAAATAATTCGCCTGAAATATTGCAACTCACATCGGTGTGCCCAACAGCCAGCTGCATAGCATACGATACCTAGGAAAATGGATTTATAATAGACCGTTGAAGTTTCAAAAGACAATCCCCAGCTGGCTCTGGCCAAGCGTGCAACTTTGTGGAAAGCCATCTTTCCCAAATTTACGGCTTTCCTAGCATGGGAAGTGTAAGATAAATTTCTTTCAAGGATTACACCAAGATTTGAAACCGAATTTGACGCTCGAATAGAAGTGCCCATAAATTTGATTGAAGGAGGACACACAAAATTACCTTTTAAAAGTAAGAATTGAGTTTTTTGAGGAGCAAAACTTAGTTTATTTCGAATACCCCAATCGGATACTTTATTTAATGCATTAGCTGCGTCACCCTCCAGAGATCTGCGGCTATTGCCTTCAATCAAAATACATCCATCATCGGAAAAAGCCTGAATCATACATGATGAAGGAAGGGGAAGTTCGAGAAAATCATCGAACAATATATTCCACAAAAGTGGTCCCAAAACAGAGCCTTGAGGACAGCCACGTCCGTTACAAATACAAGAGTTACTAGATACTCCATCCTGATACTGCAAAAAAATCAACGGATAAATACAACCTTCGGTCAAAGAGGACTGGCCTACTCCTCCGTTAAAGTGTACAACCTACTTCCTTTATCCAGAAGAACAATTGGTAAGTTCTCACAATATAAAATTGCTATTAAGAAATGGATAGTGGAGGTGGGTTGCGCACGGATCAATTAGTGGATCAAGCCAAATAGGTAAAATGTGTGTACTGTTTATGAAATTTGTTCTATTGGTCTAAATAAATTGGTTATGTTTTTATAATTACTTAAGTTTTTTATTGTTTATTATGTTAATGATAATTAGGTTAACTGGATAAATTACATTTTTTTTGTTACTATTATGTTAACTCTTAAAAGACTGTGCTGAATAATCCCTTTGCAGCCGGTGGTGTAACACAATGTGACCACAAGCATAAGTCGAGATATTTTGAAATGTAAGCTAAAATACCAAATTATTTACAATGGTATGTGTTAAAAATGATCTTTATTTAAAGATGTTACATAAAAAATATAAAATTAAAGCATATTTATGCAAAATAAAGTTAGAAATTGTGTTCATTCCTTTTAAAATCCCGCCATCAAGCGCTGCCGCCCGCGTCTGGTTGTCGACTGAATTCCGAATTACACTTACGACTGAATTTAGCGGAAATAGATCAACCGGGAGACTAGAAAGTATGCTATGCTAAAACAACTCTTATTTGAATGCAAAAAAGAATATCAAATTTTTATTGCAAATAAATACTAGATTTTATTAGAATAAATAAAAACGCTGTTAAAACATATTCTTAGAATAATATTGAAATAAAACCTAAAAAAATAGCAAAAAAAACTTGTAAGAAATAAAATAATAGTACGTAATACGTGATATAATCAAATCATAATTAAACATACACAAAAATGACAACGTAAACACGTTTTTTAAAACTAGTTACGAAGAAATTTTTTGAACACTTTAAATGAAATAACTTTGCACACTTCCTTGGGTACACTTCCACTTATTTGTTTGACCAATTAGCGCTTTCATCCTCTAATGGACATCTTCAGACTGGTGAATATTATACAATGTAAGGATGATTTATAGAAATCAAAATATTATCTTAAGTGTGGAAATGAGTGGAAGTGTACCAAGTATTTTTGATTAATAACTTATATGTAAATGTATGTAAATATTACATCATTACAATGAAATTCCATCAAGAATTGTCAAAAAATAATTTAAATCAGATAAATTGTGAATAAATTGTAGAAACATTTCGGGAACACGGTGTGTTAAATACAGCGTCAGCACAGTATACTACAAAAAACTTCACGCGACTGATGTGTTCTCTGTCCCACAAGTGGTATAATTCTGTATCGTGCTCTTTCGGTATTGTTTTCTCGGTCACTCAAGCTCCGCCCCTAACGAATAGTGTCCTTGTCGGTCTTCTGATATGCTATATTCTCGTGCTCTTTCTTATAAAATTTAATAAACCACTTATAATACTGGCATCTCTTTCGTTTGTTTTAATTTATTTTACAAAATGAAGAAATTGTTTTTTATAGAAAAAGCCCGTGCATTTTTTATAAAAATGTTTCCTTATTTTTGTGTAAAAAAGTCCATATAAGGATTACAAAAAATATGAGTTGGTTATTTAAAAAAATAAGAGAGTTATTAAATGTTTTTTACCCGAGGTAGACATCCGTTACCGCATAGCCACACATGAGTTAACTTAGTTAAATAGCTAATCTTAGGCATGTTTCACATTTTGTAAAATGCTTCCCTCGGCACGGGGCACCCCAGTAAGGAAATATTATTTTGTATAAAAAAAGAATACAAACAACGTAAAAGTATAAATAAATAAATAATTACCACTATTATTACTTTATTGTATTATTTTGTATTTATTTTTACTATCAATTAATTACCGAATCGACTTTTAAAATTACTTTAAATTATTGATAACATATTGCCATGTTTTATATTATGGCGACCTCTGTGGTGCAGTGGTCAAGACGCTTCACTCACACACGGAAGGTTCCGGGTTCGATTCCCGGTAAGAACACAAAAATTAAATGTGATTTTTCTCAAGCCTGGGTGTTCTGTGATGTAGATCACCACTGTAATTGGGCCTCCTGGGCCTGTTGTGGTGCAAAAAAAAAAACACAAAAAACAAAAACATAATAAAACACATAACCTTTCAGCATTCCATTTTTTGACATGTATAAATTTTTATAATTTATATTTTTCTATTATTATTTTGAATTTTTTTTTATTGTTTTGTATATTATTTAATATTTTTATAAATGTTTTTGATTTATATATCAAAGAGTCCCAACTTAACACGGAATTTTCTAACAAGTCAGGATATAAAAAAAAAAAAACTGAACTCTATTATAAAAGTGTGTATTTTGTGCATTTAATAAATAAATAAATAAATTCCTAAACGAAAAATTCCGCGATCATTTTAAAATCTCTCACTATTTTTTTTGTATTTTGCTGAAAACTGAGAAATAATTAAATATTGATAAATTATAATTTCGTCCTGGATGACCGTCGATGACGATATTTCGACTTTGTTCAGTGGAACTAGGGGACTGGAAGAGGTGAGAATGCTAGCTAGCGATAGGGTCTTCTGAAGGCGTCTGGCGATGTCCACATGCTCCGCTTAGGAGCGGATATAGAAAATGAAGAAGAATAACTCCTTACAATACATATGTATATTCATTGTCATCATCGATTCATTAATGAGAAGGAACTTACAAAAGAGTACTCAAACAGTGTTGCTTTTAACCTAATAAAGATCAGCCGAAATCAAGTGAGGGTTATCACAAGGGCCATTAAAGAGCACTGCAGATTGAAAAACACCTTGATAGAATGAGCCTTTTCGAAACATGTTGGTTCTTCAGTGCAGATGAGGAAACACATGTACAATTTCAATGTGAATGTGATGCTTTACATTATAAAAATAGCCTCATCCTCAGAGGAAAATTGGTTAAACCTGAGGATGTCAAAGAACTTATCCCTTTCTAATAACCCGATACTTTACGGATCTGGGCTTGGAAGGGAAAATCTAGGAAAATGTCAACTCTCGCCTTCCCTACAGTAGCCAGGTTATTAAAAAAACCAGTGCTTCGAGGGCGAGAACTATTAACTAGGATTCGTCATAATACATTTTTACAGGTTACAGAGACGTCAAGAGCTAGCATAGTACTGAACTCACCTTTAAGAATATGAATAAAAATATGTTTAATAAAATAAATAGAACAACTTTGTTTTTAACCACTAATTTTTATTTTTTACCGACCGGTTTCAAAGCAAACAAGCTTCTTTGTCAAGGTTTACGTAACTAATGAATTGATTCCTTTTTATTTTATTTCTATCATGTTCACTAAATACTACACGTGCACCCAATAAATCAAATGGTTTTTTCTTACATGGGTGGTAATTTGATATCTTTATTTTCGAAGTAAGCCAGGAGAGGACTAAAAGAAAAATTGTTAATTTGGTTATTAATTATTGTTTTCTTATTATGAATAGCTTTTTTAATTTCTAAGATTTCTAAGTTGTCTAATTTTAATATTTTATTTTCAACATGAAGTACTTTTAATCCAGTGTCTTTATTGAAGTTATGATTATTTTCTATGAGATGATCTGCGAATTCAGAAAAATCATTATTATTTAAGCATCTTAAGTGTTCTTTTACTCTAATATTAAAGTTTCTTTTAGTTTTTCCAATGTAGAGTGCTTCAAATATAAACATTAAAAATATGTTTATTCATTAACATTGAAATTTAAACAGGTTATATGTTTATTGAAAATTGATAAAAAGTTTGTGAGATAATCGAGAATCACATTATTGTGGAAGAAAATAGAATTGTCGTTTGGAGTTTTCATTGAAATCATGTATAATTGATGAAATTAAATACTGAAAGCAGGTACTCGGTGGTTCTTGATTATTGATACACGGTAACACAATGAACCTCCTAAAAGCCTTAACCACGCTTGCCTACTTTACGAGGCATCAGGTTCTCGACGACCTGGACCTCCACTGTTGACTGTTTGTCGGCAGTTCGTGTCAGAACTACGGGACGTGAACCTGACATGGAAGGATGCACAGGAGCTGGCATATGACAGAGATGCTTGAGAGATCTTTGTGGAAATCAAATGCTCCAAATAGGGAGCGGACATGGAATAATAATTAATGAATATTTAAAGGTTTTGCTTACATAATTTGTATATTGTATTATAACTGTTGATACTGACTGGGACTGACGATGATTTGCAGTGTGAGGTGTGAAGGCAATAAATTAGTTCAGGCAAAAGGTCTGACTTCGGCAAAAGTACGATCTCCGAACCTTGTGTTTGAGCTGCGCCAGAATTCGACAAGTTACTCTCTGCCTAAATATAATGCTGACCTAAGGGTGGATTTTCTTCGACACGTATTTTCCGTAACACAATGGTAAGTTAGATATTTTGGAGCCATTGTTACAAAGGAATTAATAAATACTAATTAATTATTCTCTCAGGACTTTTTAACCCGAATTCAAATATGATATGAGATGTATGATGATTTTTTTTTCCATATACTGTAAATTTTAATTAACTAAGATAGGAGAAAAAGTAAAACTTGAAAGGTGTTTTTAAGTGTTTTGAAACAGGTGTAAAAGTCGAATAAATCCCACCCACATCAATAAAATTATGTTGCGTAAGAGCACTTGGTAAGTTAAAATTAACTTTTATTCATTATTTTTCAACAAATCACTGGAAAAAAATTACTTAAGTGAATTAATTATATTACAGAAAAAAACAACTGCCTGATTTAAAATTTAGACACAAATTTCTCACCTAGGTTAGTAAAAGTTTCAGCACTCTTACTTTGCGGAAGTTCACAATTAGGAAAATAAAGGAAATATAGATGTTCACACATGGACTCAACAGGTAATACTATCTTCAGTAAAGTGATCACTTAAACCAGCCAATGACAGATGATAAGTCTTGTAAATGCCTTATACTTCCATATTCTCTTCTAAAAGTTGCTTTATCTGTTTTAATATAAATCTAATGAGATGAACTCTGTTTAGGGTAAAACCAGTACTTGTAGATAAACATTTGAATATACTCGAAACGTTATTTTTTGCAAAGCATGTATTTTACAAAGCATGATACAAATTTATTACAGTCCCAGGAGTTACAACAGCATTCCCATGACTTAAATAATAATGTCATTTTTGTAAAGCACATATTCAGAACAACAAAGAAAAAAGGAAAATTTTACATTTTTATAAATAAATATACCGCAGTATGTAAACCAAAAAATTTTTCTTACACAAACAATATAAATAAATTAAAACGCTCTCAGGAATGGAAGAAGTGGTCGTTAACATCACATGCTATGCAGACGTGCAACCATAGTGGCAGAATCAAAAGATGATTAACAACTCATTTTACACTAGTTTTATTTAGCAGAAATTTAGCATTAGCATTTATCTCAAATATATTTTTTTTCATATGTCATTATATAAATAGTAAAACGAGTAATTCTATGTACAAAAATATAATTCCTGATGATAAGAACACATCTATCTCAACATATTACAACATGGATTAAGAATATTTTAGAGAATGGAATATAGAAGTCTAGGCATCCACTGGGGTTAAAACATCTCATTGGGTGGTTTAAGTGGCAACTTTTCACACTGTGTAACATTTACCATTTTGTATTTGATAAGAATAAGCAAAACATTTTTATCAATTGGTGATTTCACAACAAGGCACGAAAATGTGTTTGTGGAAATCCTTTTCTTTGAAATTTTTTTGAATTTGCCCAAAAATAAAAAAAATAGTTATTTTAACAGCGATCGATTGTTAAGGACTTATAAAACGTACTCCTACAAACTAAAATCATTAATCAAAATCGTTTAGCTATCGAAATTTATTATTACTTTACTTATCAAGTGTTTTATTCAATATTTCACTAACCGACGTAGACAGTTTTTTTATTCCCATAAAAAACCTTAAAAAAACCTTAAAAAACCTTAAAAAACAAATATGAAAAACTCTTTCGACTGTGCTTTTACTAACCTACATATAACTCTATTCCACGTTTCTGAGCCATCAATTTTTATCGTGTAATCAATCACAACCTGTGTGATGATCAATCTTAGGATATTTTTTAATTTGTTCAAGTTCGCATACAGGAAATAAATCAGAGAAGCACAAGAATGTAATTTGAGCTTTTAAGCTTTATGGGAATCATTTTGGAAAAGTTAGCATGTGTGTTTTTAGGCTTACATAATTTCTTATTAATAGACATTTCAATAGAAAGAGAAAAAAAAATTGAAATTCACTTACTCGTAGCAGAAGCCGTTATGGTTATAGCTTATTTATAAAATTAACCAAATTTACCATGTTACTTTATTGTCGTACAAAGAAAGTTGTATAATATATGTATAATTAGGCTATGAATTAACCTATTTCAAGATTGCCCAGTCTAGGAAACCAGATCAGTTGTTTTGACATTTTTCACATTAGCCAAATGAAGTTTAAACTTGCTATTAAATAAATAGTTTAGGGTTTTGACTGATGTTTAAGTATTTATGTTCATTTATAAAAAAGAAAACTAAATGTTTTAATAAATACACGTCAAATATATTTATAAACGTACCACTAGATATTTGTTTTTTTAGTTTTTTTATTTTAGTTTTTAAAATGAAAATGTTACATTTTTTAAAAATTTTAATATGATTATTTTTTTATTTTTAAAATATATATGTTTTTTTCATGTTTATTATTTTGTTTCTTTTTATATATTTTATTTTTAAAACGTTTGTGAACCCCTGAGCTCTTATCAGGAGACAGTAAGTATTATTCCTAGGGTATTCAATATACATTGCAACAATACCAACAAATCAATGATTTATGATTTTTGCTATTTCGAATATACTGCGTTATCTTTATTTTTATTATTTTTCTACCTTAGTATGTTAAGTATTTAAATCCTAAAGTTATTATGTGGAACACTTATAAAACAACTGTGTTATATGTATGGATATATTGTTATTACATTATTTCATAATTTTGTAAAAGAACACTGTAAGTTAATTGTATTTATGTTTATGTTTATAAAAGGCATTTGTGCCTTGTGTACACTAATAAATAAATAAACCAAACATCCATATATTAATATAATATATTATTTAATAAATACTTACAACAAAAAAATATTAATATTATGTGACTTAACTAGCAGACGGAATAAACTAATAAATATTTTTATTTCATATTTCAATGTCAATTTCAAACTCGTGCCAAGGAATACATTTTACAAATTTAGTTAGGTTTGATTTATTTTTTTATGTTACGTGGTTGTTATTAGATGTAATAGAGATTAATAATCTTAATATAAATAGAGTATGGAAGTCAAGGCATTTACCGGACTGATAAGTAGTGATTAGCTGTTTACTTGAATTAACAGCATTATTATTGAATTTTAAAAATTTAGGGCCTTTGTGATGTGATTATATAAACCAGCCAAACACATGTCAAAAGCCCTTTTAAATGCCTAGATTTACGTATTTCCTTCTTGAAAAGGTTTCTCATCACCGTGGAGCAAATCTCAATTAAGATAATTCCTCTCATAAAGACTATACTATCCCTGAGCACAGCCTCAGATTGCAAAGCCTCGCGATCAGTACTTGAAAAGACATCACCCTTCAAACGAATAATTTTATGGTTCAACTTTTATTTGAGGACAGTTTATGTCGCGTAAGATAATTTGATACAAAAGAAAATAACAGTACTATAAACTTACGCCTTCAAACAATACTCAGATGGTAGAAATTGCTTTTGGAAAACTTATGTACTCAATGTGGGAGTATACAAAATTTTACGAGCACTCAAATATTATTGCTACCATTATAAACGAAATATTATCAGCTTTAGGACAACGTACCGTTGATGAAATTTCTGTGAAATCTTACAATTACAAATTTACTAAATTACAGATTAATTTAATACATAAATACACCTGCTTGTGCAGGTTAAATATGTATTGTAAAGATTGACTATAGTGATTAAAAAAAATATTTCCAATAAAACAGACATGTAAAAGTCCAAGTATTTACCGGATTCGTGACCTGTTATTGTTTACTATCAGTCTGTTACTTTACACACTATGTAACGTTCTCTATTTTGCGTGTATGAACTTTAATATTTCTTCATAAATGATTTATAAATGATATGATAAATTCATTCCCTGGAGGGGAAAGTCCAATAAATATCTACAAACAATTAGATATTCCCAGTACATGGTTATCATTTATTTTACTAAGCTATTAAAAAACGTGGTCCAAATTGAATCAGGTGCTGATTTAATTTTTTACAAAATTACTCAAATTTACCATGAGAAATTTGCCTTCTTCGATTTGCCTATAAATTATATTTTGGACCGAAAATAGTTTTCCGGTAACATCGGAATTTAATCTTGAAGACTGGGCTACTCATAAACTTAGTATAGAGTTACGCCTAGGCATAGTGATAGAAAACGGATGGAAATATCATACTTATTACAGTTGTAGAATAAGAATGGTATTCCAATCAATTTTCTACCACCATACCTCGGCGTTACTTTATATCGTTTTTATAAATAAGGCCCTTGAATTGTTACTGAAATAATTTCGGGATAACGAAGAGCCTAACTAAGTCAATCATCATCATTATCATCATCATTCTCTTTCTGCACCTAATTGTGGACCTTTGGAAGATATCTTCAGTTACTCCTATACACAAGAGCGGCTCTTAGTCATCCGTAAAAAAACAATTGACCTGTAGCTGCACTTTCAGCGCCAACTAAGGAATTTGAAATTTTGATAAGTAAAATCATCGATGCTCGAGTCGCGCCATTTATAATAAATGAACAGTATGGGTTCAGGAAGGGTCGCTCGGTTGAAACAAAATGAATAATTTTTACTAACTATATTACGGCTGCATTAGATGCAGGATATCAGGTTGAGTGTTTATATATATATTTGGAAAATTTAAACATCGCCATTTTTGTAAAAATCACCTCAAGGGAGCTGTAGGAATTTCCAAAGACTTTGGCACAGTCAATCATAATGTTATGTTAAACAAGCTGAGTGAGATCGGTTTCTCGTATGGAATGCTAAAATGAATGGCAAACTTCTTCCGAAACCGTAATCAATATCTTTCACATGGCTTGTTTGCATTGAAAAGTTTTAGTACTTACTCAGGTGTCCCCCAAGGATCCAACCTGGCCCATTGCTGTTTTCTATTTTTATCAATGACATTTTTAAAAACATTGTCGATTCACGTTTTTCATTATTCGCGTATGGCTTGAAACAATTTTTGAGGTATAAAACTTATGACGATTCTCCAGGCGGATATAATAAACGTATCTGAATGGAAAAAATGAAAAAAAAAAATATATATTTCAAAATGGTCAGTTATGTCTTTCACCAGGGCCCACAAAACGCTTTTTTTTCGCTAAAGAATGAATGACCAGAATCTTATGTGGATTTCGAAAGCTAAAGATCTGGGCATCACTTTTGTGAGTTCCTTGACATTCCATGATCAGATCGAAACAGTTTGTAATAGTTCGTTGAAGGTGTTAAGATTTGTCCTGCGTACTGCCAGAATTTTTGGTAATACACTCGTACTAATATGAAAATTCTTTATTCATTAATTCTTAACTCGTTGGTGCGAAGTAGACTTGAAAGTGGCTTGATGATTTGAGAACCCTGTGGGTTGAAGTAATCTCTAAGTAAGAAGAAATTTCTTCAGTTTCTCTGCATAAGGGAGTGCGGATATTATTCATGGCTTAATTCTACTTAGTTCTTCTAAGGTATGTTTGGTTACAGCAATTTGAAGACCAGAAGGAATGTGTATTTAACTACTCACTTCTTTCGATTGTTTCGCGGTATTATTGACAACGATGAAATTTTGCGGAGCATTAGCTTTTATGTTCGTTAGATAGCGTCAGCATAGACTTTTTCACATTTCAATATACAGGACCAACCTATCAATGTTTTTTCCTTTTGGAAGAGCTACCTTTATGTTAAACAATATTAATTTGGACATTGACATTTCACGTCTTTGAGAAAGTTTTTCGTTCCAAAATTCTCTTATTTTTTAAACATCTTATTCTCTGGATATTTGAGTTAATTATGTGTTATTTTTAAATATACCTAATTTTATGTTTTTATTTTCATTATTTCCATATGTATAAGTTAAGATATTCTATTTTGGAATGAAAGTACATATGAATAAATATTCCATATTCCATTTTGGAATGAAAATAAATATGAATAAATAAAATTGAAAAATTGAAATGACGCAAGAGAAGGAGCTCAGGGTGAAGAAGATTAACGCTATATGGGAATGTAAATGGAGGAGTATAGAAATAGAGAAAAATGAGAGTAACACCAATGGCCAAAGTAATCTGGGTTGTACACCCATACAAGTAGGTAGTATTACGGCTTATTAGTACGGGTCCTTTGAGATTATCTGATTACTAAAAAATATTTATCTGAAATAATGTTTATTCGTATTAAAAAATAAAGCTTTATATGTCTATTTATGAATATAATTATTATTTGGATTATGAATACGATAAATAAAAAAAGTTTTATTCCAAAACATCTATTTTCATTAGATTGGGTCAATGTTCTAAATTTACCGGCTGAATTTTGAGACAATTATCCTCCAAAATATTGAATACACCATTTGGTTTAAATAAATAATCTTCATGTGGTATACAGCACTTATAGGAATATTTTTTTTTTGCTTCGTACATCGTAACAATAACCATGGTGCAAGTATTCATCACATTGAGAATAAATTGTTAGTAGCGTATCACCAATAATTAATCTACATAATATTTCAAAGTCAATTTGCTGAATCACCAGTAGCTTAGAAACTTAAGTATTAACAAGAGTCTGTATATTTTAGAAAAAGAAAATTTCATGATATTATTACCTACATAGTTTTTAGAATTATTAATTAAAAACGAAAAATGTAATGCTCAATTCCTTAAAAAAAATATTGGCTCTCATGTCAAATTAACTTAATGGCGCATCCGTCCTTTAGCCTTTTTACCATCGATACATTGTGTTTATGTATGCGAAATCTACTTTCATAACACACACCAGATTCCACGTTTCATATACCATACTTCGAACACACAAAACAATTGAAACAAAAACATCAATTATACAATTGTTATTCTTGATACATTTGTCGACCTCGTTAAATTTTGTTTGTATAGTTTACGTAATTGGTTCTGTGTTACGTGTAAGTTTTTTGTAATTTTGACACTGATCCTTCATGTAAAAACAAAAATCCAAATTTGCTGCGATTGGTGTGCCGATGCAGTCCCCTTTGCACCATTAGGTGCGGAATGGAAATAATGATAATGATGATTAGCGAATACCGGGCATGCGTTAATGCCACCCTAAGCAAGAAAATGTTTGTGGCTTTATTTTGATTATTAAAGTGAATTTGGATCATATTGGTACCAGCAATCGATACAGGCTTTATTTAATCCCGGAGAATATATCATTCTATCGGAAAAATTCTTATTGCGAACCAACAAAACTAATAATTGACTAACTATTTTCCCTGAAACTTGGCAAGCAAAGCTGCAGGTTAAACAAGCACCTTTATTTTTAAGCTTAAATTAAATTTAAAAAAATATATATTTTATATTAATTTACAAAACACCAAAAAAATTAACACTACCGAACTTTAAAAAACTTAATAAAAATAAATCGAAAAATTGTCCAAACTATAGCATTACCTATCGGTTTTAATTCAATCTACTCTCTAAACATAAATAATCACCTTTTCTGTACAAAAAATATTATGTTTTCAAAATAAAATTTTAAATTACTTTTGATTTTTAACTATTACTGATGACCAAACAACTGGGCCTGAAATTTTAATTTAGTCTCCTTTTTTTTTTATACTGGTCGAATCAAAGATTTGAATAACTTTAAACCTTTTCAAGATGATGCCGATTATTTTGAAAAAAACCGTGGGTAAACAAGGTGTGTAGTTTTTTTGTTTATCGCGGACAAACAAACAAATATTCATTTGTATATATATATAGATATACTAACTGAATCCGGCTACGCTTCGCTATGGCCAAATTAAACAAATTATTGAAAATAGTTATGTTATTTTCCAGATTTGTTTTGACTTTTAAATCCTGTCAAAATTTTTTTTTTCTTAGTTGTACGGAAAATTAAGTTTTGTAGCTTTGGCTATAATAGGTCAAATGGCAGCACTGAGTAGAACTGTCGTTCAGTACTTGTTAACTGTGACAAATTATGAGTCAATTTAATCCAATGTTTCCGTTATAACTTCCGAATAAAAAGTATATGGAAACATTTTTCTACTAATATGCAATTTTATGTCAATCCATCCATTACTTTCCGAAATTTGCGGCCACAAACATACTGAACGTAAATATTTATGTGTATATTTGATTGATTGATTGATATCAACAAAGTACTGTGTATACAATATTCAAATCTTAAAAAATAATTTTATTTTTTCCTTCAATCCGTCAGCGCTTAGAATCTTCTTGGGTTATCCACGATCACTGGACTATGCAGTTTTTATCAGGTCATGGTAAATTTAATAAAAAAATATTTGTTTTTAATATTGTTGACTCCCCTTTGTACTGCTGCGGATATCCTAACCAATCTTCTGAACACATCCTCTTGTCTTCTTACTTTCCCTTGTCTTGTCCTTTTCCCCTTCTCTTTGATCTGTGGTCCTGTTATAGGTCCAGTCGGATATACAGATCGGGTGGCTTCCGAAAAGAATTTTAAGTCTTTTAAAAAGTTTTGTAATCATTTCGGTGAATTGATCATGTCCAATCAATTTAATACCAGTCAGTGAAAAATTCACTTCCCTCTCTTTTCAATTCAATGAAGTACATATTATGTACTTCTGGATTACTTTCTTTCAGCACAAAGATGCTAAGGCTATCAGATTTCAAAGATATTTATCGGGCAGCTTTTCTCGTTTGACGATGAGCAAATATTCCGCGTATGTGTGCACCGCCAAGGAGACTTATGTCCTCAAATGCGGTGTGCGGTATGTGGTGGGCAAGTTGTTAATAAATAACATTAATGTCTGTTTTTTAGTGGTCTTTTTCATTGCAACTTTGTAACTGATGCTGAACAATTTTTAGATATTAAAGATTTTATCTATTGTAACTGCTTATAATCGTTTGCCATGGTAATTATTAGAATAAGAATGATAAATTTAGCATTTTTCAAATGGCTTTAATAATAAATACTTTATTTTTAAATATACCTATTGTGAAAAGTATTTATTTTCAATTATTAAGTAAAGAAAACTGGAATTTAAAATTAATCAAATGACCATTAAAAATCTCACGGAACAAAAAACATCATCAAAAAGAATTTATTTACGATATAAATCAATATATCAAAGTTTTTGATATGCTTCAATCGTTTATAAAAAACTTCCAAGAGATCCAAGTAAAAGCCTTTCAAAAGAATCAAATCTCAAATCAAAATCACCCTACAAAGTTATCAATGTTTATTTTTAACATTCGTAGAAGTATATTTTGAGCGGTAATATTAGAGTTATAAAGCACACAAAATCATATTTGATTTCGTCAATACTATTTTACAAAAACGGTCAGAGATAAAAAAAACGTCAATTCAGATGATTGATAGACATTTTTTTATTTTGCTCGACAGCTTCTCATTTTCCCTCTGATGGTTCTCGCCTTGGTCATACTCGAGGGGCTCATGTCTAGGAAAAACAAACCTTTAAATATTTTCGAGGCAAATATTTGTCCTTTATTTACTTTTGAAAAAAACAGGTAACTGATAAAAAAATTGGTGAGCGAAATCGAATAAAAGTTTATTTTTCTATAAAAATTGAATGAAAAATATCGTTAAAATTTATTGCGACAAAAAGAAGATAGCTTTTTGAAAAGTGACAATAGATGTTCAAAAATTTGCAGAGCATTTTACCCGTCATTGACTGGTTTCAGTGATTATTTTACGCACTGTGTAACATTTATGATTCTGCTTATAATTGAAAATCAACATTTCTTAAACGATTCCATCTATTGACTTCAACCGGATAAATCTCACCCACATCAACAAAGGTGCAGAGAGCAAATTACGCGATATCCAAACTAATGTTAGTAAATATTAGTATATAGCCACTTACCGACTTTTTATGTCCAACGGTTTCGAGACATACTCGTCTCTTCGTCAGGATACTCACTACTCCAACATGCTTATAGTTAAATGCACTTTTATCTTTACCATCACCGTAGTTTACATGGTACTTACACAAAACTACATGAATTTCATAAAAAGTTAAAGGGGACTCAAGCGCCACCATGTCCGAATATGCACTAAAATTATGTAAATAATATTCGGTTTTATGTTGTAAAACGAGTGAAGCGGGTTGGGAGGAAGTAAAGAAGGGAAGAGGCTAGGAGGTTGCAACATCCTAGCCTCTCCCCTTGCCAAACCCCACTCCACACATACTTCAACATATCACTAAATATTTTGAATATAATTTTAGTGCATGTGCAGACATGGTGGTGTTTACATCCGTTTTAACTCTGCATGTTATTTGTTTATTTTTTGGTAAATACCATGTATACTAAAGTGATGGTAAAGGTGAAAGTGTATAATAGTAACTGCTTGTTGGTGTAGTGAATGTCCTGACGAACAGACGGGTACATCTTGAAACCGGTAGACATAAAAAGTCGGTAAATAGTTACATACTTATATTTACTAACATAAGTTAAAATATCGCATGATTTCAAATATAAATATAATAGCATTGGTAAGCAAAAGCCTTTAATTTCTTTAGCGCTTTGAAGTAGAAACCGGCGCGAGCGTCAAGAGAATTTAATATAAACCGTTCTAGGTTATAAAAATGTTTTACGGCGATCATGCAAATAAACTTTAAGGGTTGAAAGTTAAAACATGGCTTAGATTCAGGTTCAGCTAGGTACAGTGTTCTATATAGGATGTCGTGACGCGGAAACAGGAGAAGGTACTGAAAACTCTGCGAGACCCAAAGGGAACGTGCTTCACGCATCTCTTTATTACTTCCGAAACAACTATCACCCTAAGCTTCATCACAGATGTGAGCGAAAGCTCACAAACAAGGACGAATGAACTTAAAAAACAAATAAATAACACTTAGCCACCTTGGAAAAAATCTCAGTAAATAATTATAACTGCAATAAATAATGTTAGTAAATAATTGTATTTCTTTACAATTGTTTTTGTCTACCAGTTTTGAGACGTACACATCAGGATATTAATAATAGTAACATGCAAATATCACCTTTCATCTTCACCATAGTAAAGTGCTAACATAAGTTGTGTTCGTTTTTTTTCCAAAATTTAAAAACGAGCATTAAAAGAAAAGTTTATACGTCATTCGGAAAACTAATTTCAGCTCCACAAGGTATTGCGTTTTATATTATTTTCTCTGATTACGAGCTTTTTCGTTCTGTTTGCATTAAATTGAGGAAATAAAGCTGCCATGGCTCGCGATATTTGCGCAGTGTACAGTAAAGATGCTTTGAATTATAATCCAATTTCTTGTAAAATAATGAAGTAAAATATATCATTAACTAAATTGTTTGTTTGTTTTATTTTAAGTCTTCTTATTATCTTAATTTGGAAAAAAATGGACTCATTACGTTAACTCTCTAAGATTGTACAAAAATAAAGTCAAATTTTCTTTAATAATGATAATAAAAAGGGGTTCGAACTATCAGTAGGGTTGCAGTGAGTCACATCTTGCTGGAGGATGTGATTATATAAAATTCGGCAAACGCCTAGTTGCATTCCAACTGCAACACTACTGACTAGTCCAACTCGTTATCGTCTACGTCGCAAACCCCAGGCAATGGGATCACACTCATAACGGTGTGATCACAGCAGATAACGAGAGGATGAAAGACGAGCTTTTGGCGCCTCAAAACCAAAACCAACCAGCTAAGGGAAGGTAACCCCGACAGAAAATCCACCAGAAAAGGCAACGGGAAACCACTCTGGTTATACTTTCCCAGGAATCACTACGGCGAGTACATCAATAAGCAGTCCTCCTGGGTGCGAAATGTAAAATTAGCTCAGTACAAATACATATGCTTTCGCTGTAGTGATCACCAACGTTGGGGGGACCCGGCAAGGTACTAGAAGAATAATAAAAATAGTTTATTAACAAAAATTACAATTTCTTTATCTACTAGATACATACTTAGGTAATAAATTTCTCTGGATTATGTCTAGTCTGCCTAACTAGGTACAACCTGTTTTAAGGCAGACATTTTTATGCAAAAATAAACCATCACATGACGACCTACTAGTTAATTTTTTATAAATTTATACAATAAAAATACCATTTATTATTTGAGAATGTTTTTTTAGTAAGTTTTTCGCCTTTTCTCTAACTAAATCCAGTAACCATTTTATTACAAATTTGTTTAATAGAATTTGGGTCATGGTTTTGCAATGTTCAAGTAACATATTGAATATTTTGGGGGCCAGAAACCTGAAATTTCTTTGCCCGAAATTAGAATTTGTGGTAATTATATGAATACCAGAAACTTAAAAGGGTGTAAGTGCCATAAATAACGAAATTGATTTTATTTAAGAAATGGATAGTATGTGCCAAGGCCAATGTCCTACAGAAGGGTATAAATGCCATTGTAGTACAAATAATATTTTATAAAAAATTCTAAAGATGGCGTTGGTTGTAAGTACCAACATCTGTTTTCCTTTAAAAGGTGTTAAGTGCCATCGCCAGTCATATGCTATTTGTATCAAAATGGTTGACAATGAACCGGTCTCTGTGAATAGTGGTGGCGTTAAAAGACGTAAAAAGGGGGAAAAAAGTGCCCAAGTGGCCCGAAAGAAGCTAAAAGATTCTGGACAAGAATATTTTACATCCAATAGAAAGTTGATTCCTGCAAAACGACCCCCAAATCAAGAGGTTTGTACATTGTTTTAAATCTTCACCGGTTGTCTCTACTAGATAAAATGTCACTCATCATGCGCTAGGGATGTGCCAACCTGTAATTTTCTGCCAACCATGACATAGTTTAAATGGAGTATTTGTATTGAATTCAATTTTTTAAATCTCCCGGTCAGAGGTATTTGGGTGAAACTTTATTTTTACTTGTTTTTAGGAGAGCAAAAAAAAGAATTTAAAAATATATTTTTTATTATAAATTCGTTTAAAGATAATTAAACCTTAATAATTATATTTTCATGGATATTTTCGTAAATATTATTATTAATGTGTAAATAACTATGTTAACGGCATATCAGAAAATAAGTTACGCCCTAATGATTGCAACCGGGAGAAATTACTATATCATTATTACACTCCACCACATTTAGTTCCTCTAGTTTAGTTTCTACTGAGTGATAGATATTGACCCTAAGTCCCTAAGATACGCCCACGGTTGCGTACCTATATTATCTATGTTGCTTTCATTCACTTCATTTTTTATTTTAGTGTATCTGCAAATGCAGCTATAACTGCAAAGAAATACCTTTCGAACAAAAGATGTCATTGTTCACGGAATTCTATGCGTTAAAAAACAATGAAAAGCAATCTTCTTTTCTGATGGGATTAATCCATTTGACAGAAATTAAAAGAAGAAGGCATGGAACCTATGAATCTCCTGCTCTAAGTAGGCGACAATGCACCGCATATTATATGCTTCCAGATGGCAAGGGAAATGTTGTCGGTGTGTGCAAAGCAACGTTCATGAACATTTTTTCCCTTTCTCCAAAAAAGATTCAAGTACTACTCGATAAAAAGAAACAAGGACATACAACCTACTTGGAATCAAGAGGAAACATCAATAAGAAAAAACGAAAATATTCAGACGAAGATGAGGATGAAATTAAACAACATGTAAATATGTTTCCCAGACTTGTAAGTCATTATGGTCGAGCGAGATCAGAGAAAGAATACTTAAGTCCAGATTTAAATATACATCGTTTGTTTAAAGCATTTAAGATATCTTTTCCGGAGTCAAAAGTCACATATAAGTTCTACTCTAAAATTTTTGGAAAGGAGTTTCCGAATTTAAAATTTGGCCAGAAACGAACTGATACATGTGCAACGTGCGACCTCTATGTTGCTAAAATAAATGCCGATCCATCTAATAAAACAATACTGAAGAATCAACTTGAATTACACCATCGAAAAGCAGAAAAAGCAACAAAACAGATGTCACTTGATATAAAAAAATCACAGATGCCGAGTAGTAATATATGCACTGCCGCCATGGACTTGCAACAAGTTTTGCTGACACCAACTTTAACTCATGGGCCCATGTACTATTCGCGACAATTATCAAATTTCAATTTGGGTGTGCATATCGAAAATACCGGTGATGGGTATATGCTTATGTGGCATGAAGCTATTACAGGAAGAGGGGGAAATGCGATAGCATCCTGCATTTACAAAATGTTTTCTAATAATTTTATAAGAAAGGAGAATCTCATCATGTGGAGTGACAATTGTAGTGGACAAAATAAAAATAAAATGATGATATTTTTATGGGCATATCTTGTGTATAAAAAAGTTTTTACATCGATAGAGCATAAATTTTTAATGAGCGGGCATTCATTCCTTAGCTGCGACAGGGACTTTGCTTTAATCGAAAAAAGGAAACGAGTAACACATTCCATTGTTCCTGCAGATCTTGTTGATATGATGAAAAATACTCGTGACAAGCAGCCTTTTAATGTTATTTCAATGACATCACATGATTTCATGGATTTTAAATTGGCTGCCGAAACATTTTTGAATACTACCACAATGCAGATATCGAAGGCTCATCGCTTGAAATTCGTAAGTGATAATCCTTTCGTTGTCAAAATGAAAGAGACCCACAACTCTATGGAGCCCTGGAAAATTGTAAGATTATTGAAGAAGAACAAAAAGTTATCGGATTTAGATAATTATTTCTTACCCATGCTGAATTGCAAGAGCAAAATAACAGAAGATAAGAAAAAAGATCTCAAAAATCTAATACCTTACTTGCACACGGAAGAACATAAACAGTTTTATAATAGAATTTTAGATATACACGATGTTGGGTGCTAAATAGTAATTATACTGAATTATAAATACCATGGGAATTTTCATCGTCGTCACATCACTATTATAGATAGATGAAACAGTGGATGTACCTATTTCTTTATTCTCACTAAGGCACTAACACCTTTATTGCTTTAGAGAGCAGGGCACTTTGGCCCTTTTAAAAGAAACTAACAACGGTACATGAGACTTTCTTTTAAATTATTTGTTTTTTTGATTTTATACTTAGTTTAATATGTCTTTTTTATATATTTTTTACTAAACTACATTAAAATATGCTCTTTTGTTGATTTGGCATAAAAATAAAATAATGTTTTCTTTGAATTATTATGTGTATTTTTAATTTCCCGTCTGCTTTCCTTTTTTGTCCATGGCACATAGAGCCTTTTAAGTTTCTGGTATTCATATATGTTATTAATGAACTATTTAAGACTTCTCCTCGTATTCCCAGTTGATCAATTTTCTGCAACAAGTTAGAGTGGTATACCTGGTCAAAAGCTTTACTAAAGTCTGTGTCGTCGACCTGGTGCATCTTATGAAGTGCACTAGCGATATGATTCTCGTACAAAATGAGATTGGTTACTGTTGAACTCTAGTTATTTAGGGGCGAAAATTTGTTTTAGAAGCATAATTCGCTTATCGAGTAAAAGGTTTTCAAACAATTAAGGAAGAGTATACTGAACACAAATAGGTCTGTAGCTAGATATTTTATCTCAACTATTATTTTTAAATATAGGTGTAATGTGGCTTTATTTCCATGTCAGGAAAAACGTCGGTAGTGAAATCTTATTTAATAAAATTTTGATAGGATGAGCTAATATATGAATACAATGTATAATGTAGACTGAAGAAATACCATCAGGGTCAGCAGATTTTTGTTTATTCAACGATTTGACCAATTTAATCATTGTATAATCAAAAATAGTAAATTTAAGCGATCTATAAGCTCAATTTATTGGTTTTTCATAGTGTTATTCAGAGTAATGGCATCATCAGATTTCAGACTTTATCTTACAGATTACTTGACTTATTATTTAAATATCTCATAGATTAAGTTGTACCGGTACTTTTATTGTTTAAGCTATAAGAATATCTTCAGAAATACTTGGGATCAGTAAGAATATTATCATCAATCTTTTTTAAATAAAACTTTTTTTTTAATCCTTCCTAATCTTATTTAATTGGATATAATCAGTTATTTATCCGGTATTTTTATTTTGTTAACACATAATTTTGTGCAAATTATAAAGTCAACCAAATCTTTGAAATACCAACTTAGATATTTGTTTTTTCTTTGAACTGAAATTTATACAAATTGATCTATATAATTAAAAATATTATTAAAAGCTGAGAGAGTGTCATTTTGATTATGGTCATAAAAGAAACTCTAGACAGCAGGTTCTAAATAATTAAAATTAGTGAATGGTCGACTCTTGAAAAATTTATGTACGCAGTCACTTGTTTTTATAATGGTGGATGGTGGATATTAATGGGTAAAAAGCATATTTAATTAACAATATGTAAGAAAAAATAATGTAAAAAAAACGATTACTTGGGTTGGATATAAAGTGACATTGTGATCGACATAAGAAAACAGCCATGTCTCTAACTATACTCGAGTTCATAGTCAACTTACCAGCTACATTTATATAAATTATTTTCAGTTAGTTAATACTCGGAGAATTATAGTCACCCACTTAAAACATTTGGAGCTTTTCTATAAATGCTTTCAACATCTTCACAATTTTCATTGTAAGGACAAGAATCAGAAGGATATAAACTTTTCGAATAATTAATTTGATACCCTGAATTTCAGCTCAAACGAATAATTGTCCATCACTTTGGTTTTTTTACAGGGAAAAATAGATGATTTTATAATTTTAGTCATACAAATAATCAACCTCCTTCTCTAGACTTCTTACTTGTGTAAATATCACAATCAAGACGGTATATTTTATTGTTATGTTAGCTAAATTTTGATGACTTCATGTTTTTATAAAGCCATGTTTCTAAAAGAATTGCTGTATCATAATTCACTGGAAGGAATATTAGGAATGCCTCGAACGTTTTAATAATACAGATTTTTTGTAGTTTTTTTGTGTAGTTTTTTGAAAGGGTATTCACAATTTTTGTGGAAGAGTCAATATACTTTATGGTAAGATTTTAATCGCCATTAGCTTTTCTGGTTTCTAATGTATTCCTTTTTTCTAACAAGTCTAACATTTTTTTACGCTGTACAGGTGTTTGGTCGAAATACATTTTGAATAACTTTAATTTATTCCTATTTTTAAATCATTCAGAAGCCAATGTCGGGTTTTGTCGGTCAAAGTCGGTCAACTTTGATTGGGTGTCCTGCCCACTGCCATTTTAATTATGCAGCTCGATCTATGATATCCATGACACTGGTTCAGCGCCTATTTCTTCGTTTTTTTATTGTGTCTCTTAGAGATATACCGAGCATCTGTCCTTCCATGGATTGTTGCGTGCATTTTAGTTTCTGGCTACTTTTCTGCGTTACAGATATGGTTTATATTTTTACATAATTCATCGACTTGTATTTTTAAGCATAAAAAAACTTGTTTATTTTCAAAAATATATTGTTTATTGCCGAAAGTAGCCCAACTAAACCTTATTTTTTTTGGCATCTCCGCTTTATGATTATCATCAACAAATTTGATTTTGTGTCCTAGGTATACATTTTTAATTTCAAATAGCTGTAATTAATTTATATTAGGTCAGGACAAACTTTGATGAATCATTTGTTTAGATATAAAAAAAAACTTTTAATGTGAGCTCCTATGTCCATATTTCCTTCCTTTAAAAGTTCTTTATCTCTGTTGAAATATTGGTCATGATTCCTTTCTTTTGAAGACATGAAAATAAATAAGGGTCATTATTGTATTCGATTTATATCCTATGTTTTGTTTTCTACTAACCAAAGTTTTAAAGAATATTATGGTTGCATTCAGTTTTAAAAGAAAAACAAAGTCCTAGGAAGATTTACGACTAACGGAAGGCATATTTTTTTGCCAAGCTTGCAGAATGCTATGAAATATTGTTTGTCACAATGAACTTAAATATTTGCTGGGGTTTATTTATATTATGCTAAGTAAACCGCAACTACTTCATGAAGAAAACAAAACTAAGTTTTAGTTAGTACGTTGTAGAAATTTATATAAATTTACATTTGTTTGAGAAATAAACTTATTGAATTATCTTGACTCGCTTAAAGCACAAGTACGATTATTCTTCAAAACAACAATTTAATAACATATTTGTAAGTAGAAATATTTTTATTTTGAATGAATACATTTTCGTTAATTGTAAATGTATCTTTATTAAGAACAACTAATTCTTGAAATTTAGTTTTGTGTACAAATTCAGTTAAATCGTTTTTGAAGATGGTTATCTACGTACTCTTATTTACGTAGTATAAACTAATTAATACAGATTTTACGTATTTAAGTGATTATATACTTACGCATACACGGAAATATACAATACCAAGCAAAATGATGGAAAGTTTATGATTTCATTGATTACCTTACTATCTACCTGTAAATTATCTATCCAAATACGGAATTAAAAATTATACTTTGTTGTAAGGATTACCACTGATGCATTTGTTATTAAGAGATACCTAAAGTACTTCATTATATTATTTAAAGTACCCGTTTCAAAATAAAGAATTAAATATCGAGTCAGATGTTTGTTCCGAACTCGGCCCTGAATTTATTATTGATCGAATTATATCGAAACTGCATTGAGAGTTTTAACAGAGAAAATTACAATTGATAATTAATATCAATGTAGTTAAATTAACATAATAGATACCCTTGTGGAATATGTTATGTCATTATAAAAACTTTGTACATGGGTGTCGAACCCTACCCTGATAATGGGTGATGGAAACTATTGTTGGCTATGTAAGTAGTTATGGAATAACATGTTTATAATTATTGTTATCATCCGTCAGTACACTATGGTGATTACTGTTGTTATACATATTATATCATAATTGTCTGTGACGTATATGTTTATCATGATTAAAGACTTACTTTTATTTGGTCTTTTTCATTTGCTGGGCAAATAAGTTTGTTGATCTATCATAACCCTTTAAAATTAGCAATATATCTTTGCGGAGTTATTGACAAAAATAGTCTACCCGACACACTGGGACTAAAAGGCCCACACTCGTCACGCTGAGCTAGCCGAGGACATTGAGGTACGATGCGGAGATAACGATGGGTGTGAATTTACCTGCTCATCTATAAGTTTATTTAGCGGTTCTGCACTAGTATTCACACCTGGATAACCCGATGACCATAAGGGTGAAGGTTAGTGACGGCAACGAATCGAGAACGCTTTTTTATATGACTTGAAGCGTTAGACTGATCTTCTTACTTTCATGTAACAAAAAAGATCAAGGTACGATGAAATTGGTGTACCAATGTAGTTCCGTATGCACCATTAGGTCTGGAAAGGGAATGATGATGATGATATTTTGGATAAGTTTCAGCATTTAAAAAAGGAAGGAATCTTATAACGTAGTCAGTAATATTATCATGTAATAAAACTTTGAAGTATAGTTTGTAAATTCAATTAAAACATCTCAATAAGGCTCTGTAGTCTTGTAGCAGACTTCAATCTGTGAAAGGATCGATTTCCGTCTGTCATATCTTGACGTTAATTTTAAAATATGACACAGATTTTCTGTGAAAATATTCTTAGAACCCCTTTTTCAAGTCATTTAGTTCATTTTCTAGTGTCTGACACATTTAATCTTCTTTTGAAAGAAAGTTTTTCATTAAAAAATGTTACCTATTTGAAAAAATAAAAGGAAAATAATATTGCTTTGTTCATTCCAAAATTATCAATAAAAAAATCCAATTAAGAGTCTTTTCAGTTGTTATCATGTACAATAAACCAGAAACAAAAATGTGCTTATTACACGAACACTATTTATTTATACATTCAAAATTATATTCGTTTAAATATAAGTGAACTTATTAAGACTTTTTAGGTTGTGCCCGTTTCACGCCATAATAAATAACAATAAAAATAAATAGTAAAATTAATTAGATTCAAATAAAATAACATGAGATGCAATGTAATATCAATCCTGAGAAACAAGGTATAAGTATTAAATAATAAAATTCCAAAAAATATATTTTAAAAAAAATAATCAGACATGAATATTTAAATATAAATTACACAAATTTAGATTCATACATAATCAAATAAACAAAATAACGGTAAAATAAAGTAATATTGAAAAAAAAAACATAATAGAAGTATCATTGAAGTCAATAGAAAAATTATATACGAGTATATATAAACATAATTGAAATGATAACTAAGATATGGTTTCTAGAAACTCACTCTTCACTGTAGTAATAAATAATATGCTAGATATGATTGAGTTCTAAATAATACATA
The DNA here is from genome assembly GCF_059751315.1 of Micrasema longulum. Lineage (NCBI taxonomy): Eukaryota > Metazoa > Arthropoda > Insecta > Trichoptera > Brachycentridae > Micrasema > Micrasema longulum. The sequence goes on along the minus strand of NW_028277249.1, from coordinate 407,205 downwards.
ATGAAAAAACCAAAAAAATAACAAATTATACAAAGAGCAAATAAAGGTAAAAGTATGGAAGGAAAGCAGATTTGTCAATTTTTGCTAGCGATAATCTCAAACTTTTAAAAAATTGACATCCTCGTCCCTATCGATGTGTAGCAACCAATTGCAAACATTTTTCTTAAATACATTGGCACTTGCGGAGTTCTTTATGGCTGCCGAAAGTTGATTAAAAAATTTCGAAGCCAGAAAGGTAAAGTTTCTTTGGGCTAGCTTTGAGTATTTTTTTATTATTATATCTATTGAGTTTTGTGATAAATAAATTTGCATTATTTTAGCATGACTGTATTCAATACAACATGTTTTACAAGATTCAAAAATCATCAATATCAATTTACACGTCTAGTATGCAGTTTCTTGATGATAAAAAATAATGCAATTTCTATATTTAACGATTAAAAGCATTGTTTTTTTGTGCAAAAAACAATCAACACTTATTTCGCATAATGCGCATATTTCCAAAAAAAAAGATTTTTTTAAAGACAGAATCAATCTTAATAACTTCAAAATTAATGATGTTTTTTTGTTAAATGTTTGATAAAGACCTTAAACAATCATAAAGACTAGACGTTAAAATTATTATTTTCATTTATAGAGGACAACTAGGTCACTTTGAGAGTTCAGTTTACAAACATCTCAAATTTTCAAATGTCCTTTATCAATAAATAGGGCATAGTTTTAGTCTAGTGGAATGAGCCAATAGAGGACCAAAATGCTTCGTCCTTTCTTATTAAAGGACAAAGCATTTTGTTGAATTCCCACATTATAGGGACTACTATTTGTTTTAAAATAACAATATATAAGGTCAATGTAATTTATATAATGGAAAATGAAATAATATGAATTATTTTTTTACCGAATTCATCATAATTATATTTTCAAATATTAAAACTATTAATATTGTAGTCAAACGTTTTATTCATCATCATCATTCCTTTTCCGCACCTAATGGTGCACTGCATTGGTACACTGATCGCAGGGTATCTTAATCATTTTTGTTACATGAAGGTAATTTGATCAGTGTCACGTTTAAGGTACCATTCTGGTTAGAAATATTTTACTGTAAAAACACACTTTAAAATAAATATTGATATCAACCATGTCAAAAATCGAACCCGAGACTTCTTGTATGGTAAGCAAACATCCTGACTATTACATCACGAGGCCGACGTATTATTAAATGTCAGTAAATAATTGTACAAAACCATTGTACCTAGTGACTTGATGAAGAGATGGGTTCGTCTCAAAACCCGTAGACTTAGGGAAGTCTTTGATTACATACAATTATTTATAACGTTTAACGTTTTTTTTTATATTCTATTAATTAAAAATAAAATTTATAAATAAGACAAATACAATGACACCGCTTACAGTGACACAACCAAGAATAACCCATGTCTAACTGGGAGCAAACAACAAAAATAATCTATCCCCTATGACCAAGACAGTTAAAATCGATGTATTGGACTTACCTTTTCTATTAATCTTCTATTTAATAATGTTAACATTTTTTTAATCTGGTTTTGGTACAGTGGCTAGTGTTGCAAACTCATGGGTCAGAAGACTGAGATTCTAATCTCACTCTATCCCAACTTGATTTCCATTTTATTATAATACGTTATTCATAACTCGTTGAAAATACCACCAAAATTAAAACATTTGGGTAAATTAAAACAACAGTAACACAAAAACACTTTGAAATATTGAGAAAGGACCTATTTAAAAAAAATATTAATATTTATTTTCATGTGAATAATTTCACGGATAACTTATAAAAACTAAAACGCTTGCCTCTTTCACGATAGTTCCGGGTTAGATTTCTAATAAAATCGTAGCCTTAAAGTCTGGTTTGTTTGCGTATTTTAAGCTCTAGTTTGCGTATTTTAAGCTCTGTTTATCACTATTAAACGACATGTGCGTGTTGTATTGATTAAAAAGTAAAATAAATTATGGTATTTTCAGTTAAATTAAAAAGTTTGTTCTTGTGACCTGCACTGAGCTTTCCTGCAATTCAACGTAGGATTGCTACTGTAAAAATTCTAAAAAGATTGCTAGATGTATAGTTAAAATAATTATATGAACAATACACTACATTACATTACTTTAATTAAATGAAAAAATCTTTCACAAACAGCTTTCAAATAAAAGTTAACAATTTAGGTTGTGGTCTCGTTAGTAGTTATAATATAAGACAAGCTTTGGCCTCTTCTCTATAACAATTTGAATCAAATTTATCAAATCATCATAATTTTTTGCATAAATGGTGTATAGGGCACTGTATTGGCACTCCGATTGCTGCGTATCTTGAACGTTTTCTTAGGCTTTAGGTGCCTGTTCAGGAACAATATTAGATTGTAAAATCACCCTTCAAACAAACATTGCGCGTCCACCCTACCAAAAATCAAACACAGAACCTCAAATTGGCAAAACTTGCCAACTACTTTAAAACGAGGTGGACTTTCAGGATTTTCACCAGATAGTAGCCATAAATTAAAGCTCTTGTTTAGAGTTTTGGGTTTTATTTACACTCAGAACTGTATTATTTGTCCGCCTGGACACATTCAATTATTAAAAGTACTTTTCTAAAGTTATCAAACTCTGCAAATGTTTTATTGTTATGCATGTAAGGGTTTATTTGAAAAATATTTAAACAAAAAAATAAAATTAAAAGACAGTTTTCAAATAATGACTATTCAGTAATTTGATCTGACGCTCATTGGCTTAAAAGTCTACAAATATTTCACTATTTTATTTTGTTAAAAATAGTTTCGTTATAATTAGCCAATACTCTTAATTGAACTTTAAAAATACAGATTTCCTAGCTATGGTGCATGGCAAAGTAATTTCAGGTTTAGCGATGCTTTCCTAGTTTGGAAAAGACAGTAAAAAATGACTAGATAATGACAAATCATTAATTTATACAAGAGTTACCGAAAAACACACTTAAACGAGATCTTTTGATGTCTTTCAAGTAAGCAAAAATGATCCTTATTTTAAAAGTAACATTTTTTTACTACATTTAACGATTTTTATTCATTGATACAAATCATATATACTGTTGAAAAAACAAAAATTTGCTGTATGATTCAAGATATATTGAAGTTTTGCATTTATATTTATTACAATATTATAATAAGAATATTTTTAATCCTAAAAATAAACATGTATGCGTTCTCTCTTAACATTTGTACAAATTCAACATTTTTTCGCGATGTATTATTTATGTCTAAATTAAAGATATTTTTTTTTTAAATAAAAAAGATTGTTAATTCACAAATAAAGAATAACCAGTGACCGGTTGTATCGCTTTTGTAACGTCTTTGATGCTGGTATTATGTTAAGTTGTAAGATAATGTTTGTTATTCGTCTCTTGCCGACCGTCGGCGCTGATGGTCGGCGCATAGCCAGTCAACGCCGACCTGTCAGCTCGAGTCGATGATCGTGCTCGAGACATGATTGTGCTCGTTGGCGCGTCCGTTTAGCGCAAAAGCGAAACAACAACGCTAACTGGCTGTGGAGGATGACGCGTGTCGCATACGGCCGCGCACGGTTCAGTGCTGACGAGCGTCAGCGCTGACCGGTCAGCGTTAATTGAAAATGCTTCACAGTAACACATACACATTGACTTATCAGCGCCGACGGTTAGCGTGAGACTAAAACTAGCCCAAGATAAAGTTCCAAAATGAGGCTTTTATATAAAACTCACTGGGAAATTCTAAGTTATGTATGGATATACATTATGTATAATATGTAAGCATATAAAATTACATGTATTTTCGTATAAATTAAAATATTAAATAATCTTTAACCTTTATTTAGAGGGTTAAGACTCTGGGAAACTTTGAAATATATATATTTTTTTTTAAATTAAATTTATTTACAAATATAATAAAGTAATGAATTGAAACTACTTACATATAAGCAAATAATAATTAACAATGCAATAATGTTTGTGAATAATATTATTAATTTTACAAAAAACCCAGAATTTTAGAAAACCAATTATCAAAGCCAACATGAACTTGATCATAATACCAGAGAAAAAAGGCGAAGTCACAAAATTCAACATTTTACATAAATAGAAAAAAACATTCATCAAAAAAAAAAAATTCGAAATTCAAAGAGAATGTTAGGAAATATGTGTTAAATACGTAATAAATTATATTTATGTACTTTTTTATTATCAGATTACACATTAGAATATGTTCATGAGTGCTCGATTTCAACATTCAAAATAACAAAAAAAAATTATGAATATTTTATATACGTTCATATATTATCACATTCAATGGTTTTTGTTTTTTTTCTTGATCAAGTCAGATAAATGTATTACCAACTACTATTAAGGGGTTAATAAGTTTATAAATATAAATTAGTTTCTTTGTTAGTGAAAGCTTTTAGTGGGAGCTAATGGTATTTTATTATAGATATAAAAAAGACTGATAAATTAAATCCACAGAAGTAGAATAAGTGACCGGTCGCTCTCAGTTTTGAAGTCACCGCCAAAATACAGAACATGTCATCGATCCTTTAAAATTTTATGTTGATTTTAGTTTTACTTGTTATTCTAAAAGTAAATATTTATTAGTGTAGATAGAAGAAAACAAACATTTTTGTGGTGCTTAGTAAAGATAATTTCATGAAATAAGCTTACGCAAAAATGAAACGTAACTGAAAAAATACATTTGATTTGCGTAATACGCCGTAAATTTTCATGCCGTAATAATTAGGTAAACTGTTTTCATAAAGTTTTTATACCGTATGTTAACCAAAAAATATCATGTGAATATTCCAATGATTAACATAGGATAAAAATTTAAATAAAACAAGTACATAGATAGTTGGGTAGGTTTTCACGGTCACAGTTTTCAAAATGTACATTTTTTTGGTCAACCTGCATAATTTAGATTCGTTTCAACTACCATTGCAAGAGCCTTTTTAAGGGTAAACTGTGTGATTTGTAAAAAAACTAACTCTGTATATGTTCTTGTAATTTTTGTCGTGCCGTAGTCAGCTGAAGATGGCTCCTGCAATGGTAACCGAAACGTCGGAATGAATTCAGCTCTCACAGGATCACCCCAAAAAATGTACATATTGAAATACATAGATCTTATACGTAAACATATTTATGTCAAAAAAACAATATAAAAAAAAGAGAGACCCTTTTTTGCGTACCTACATACATAACGAAGAAAAAAAGAAACGGAAAAAGACTTAAAAATAATTTATGTTAAGGGATAAATATTCCTGTTTTTTACTTTAGTAGACTGTTAGAGGAAGTCTTTCTTCTTAATTTATAACTAGGTTAATATAATAGTAAATTTATAAGTGATAATAAAATAATAACCGAGAACCCTGAAAGCTCTCAAGGTATTCATATTCGTAAAATTTATTATGGCGCTAACCTCACATAAAATTTATTTATGAATCTTGACTATTCAATGCACCTCCGCACAGCAGATCCGAAACATATTGAAGCTCGTTTGCTAGGGAACCATTTCAGTGATTCACAACCTATTAAATCACTTTTATTGTATGGCACAGAGTCCATAGAAACCCCAAGATGGGCAGAGAGAAAAAACACAAATGAGGTATGTGGGCTAAGAACGGCCTTTGTCAGCTCCTAGCTATGGGATACATAGGTATCCGAGCATAAAAATATTTTTTAATCGCTGTCGAAAATTTGTTCGCTGACATTTTTCGACTGTCATTTATTTGTACGGCTCTCATTAAAGCCCTAGTTCATTGAATATACTGGCCATCAAACATTGAGCACATTTGGTTTGAAGAAGATATACGTCGGGAAAAAATAATATCTGGCGAACAAAAAAATATAAGCAAACAAATTTTCTGACACGAAAAATATACCAATTTAAAAAGGTTTAAGGAAAGTGGACCTGTTATATTTATATAAAATTTTAAATGGTAGATTGGAAATTTTAAGCTGTTTGAGTACGACAAAAATTTGTGTTCCTAATGGCCATAGCTTAAGGAACCCAAAAACATTCCACATAGATTCTTTTAAGAATAATGTGTCCTTCTCTAATCCAGTATCAAGAATGTACAGATTATACAACACCATTGAAAACGTAGAGATCGACATTTTTGACGCTGGATTGTTTAGGTTTAAGAAGTTTTTACAAAATGCGTTTTTATATTGATATATTAATGTTGTACATTTAATTTTGATGGATTACATGGCTGGTTTTGTTTCGATACATATTTTGTTTATTGATTTTATTAGTGTTTTATGAATTGTTTTTATTGGTTTTATATTATTGAATGATTTTTTTTAAATGATTTAATTTTGATCATTTATATTGTTCAATATATTCAAATTTATTTTATTATTGATTTGAACAATTTTTGCAATTTTTTTTCAACTTTTACAATAATTTAAATTCAATTTAATAATTTATTTTACTCATTTTATATAAATGTGTATTAAGTTAGTGTTTACATGTAATTGATGAAAAATAAATAAAAATAAAATCTGTATCTTTTAAATTCTGACCAGTTTTTAAAATTAGAACTTTTATATTATACAGTGTACATAATGAGGAAGTTAAGTCCTATGGAAAATTCAATATACTCGTGAAAAATGCATTTTTACACGCAATAAAAATTAAAGCATTTAGTCAAACTACAAAGTTTCTTGGAAATATATGAATAATATGATAAAAATGTAAAAACAAACTATTTCGCATGACCTCACTTGTTTTTCTAAATCAACAAATAAAAAGAGAGTTGAGAAAGATTTTCAGTTTACGGTAAGTAAGCTGACCAATCAGCAGAACTCATCGAGAAGCAGGAGAAGATATTTTGAGGCGTCACACGCGAAGCAATTCCAAAAATACAAAACTAAAAAAAAATCATTGCGATAGTAATACGATACACAAAATAGTGTATTAACAAAAAATTAAAAAACCACTGAACTTCCTCATTATTAACATCGCAAATATGTGATGTATATTTCTTTATCAATGTGCCATTTTAAATAAAAATATAATTTTATCTACTGAAGATGTATTAGACATTCGTTGTTGAGAAAATCTAAATCTCTGTTTATTTTTCCTTATGTTTGTACTACGTAGTGAATGGTGTGTAAGAATGTTCATATGTATTGTGTGTACATAAGTTAAAATCAAATGTTTCCGGCAGAAGAAGCTAGTTTTCCTGTGAATGTAACGAAATCGTGAAGCGGAAATTACTTTTGGAATAATCTTCTAAAGCAACATTCTAAGAATAATTATTTTTCTAGTGTAAACAGACAAAAAAGTTATTTACCATATTAAAGAAATAATGTTCATGGAGATTTTCTGAAAAAAATATTTCAAGTGCAAATGATTACTTAAAATTTGACTTGTAATGGCCAATGTACCTTTAGCATTTTTCATGATAAATTATCTTAAGGGCACCTTACCGGCTTCATTTATTTATTTAATTAATAAGAATTATTATTTACTTATGGAATTAATATTCTAAATTTTTATAACTTTTCTTTTCTTAAATATAGTACATATTTATGAAAAAGTAAAAATGTCAAAAATAAACAAGGAATCTTACTCTTACATAATTTTGGAAAAAAGAGCGAGGCAGAAACCGTACAATTTTATTATTGGATTTCAAGTTAGGTTATATAAAAGACTAACTTTTTTTTATTACATATTTTTTTAAGTATTAATATACTTTTCCAAATATGTTCTTAAAAAGCTTTATTTTTGTAAAATAGTAAGAATCACTGAGTATTTAAAAAAAATGTTTAAATCAAAAAAATAAAAATATAATTTCATATAATATTCCCGATAATTTATTACAGAAAATTCATTTAGGAAAACGCTGATTACATTTAAAGATAATATTTATTTACAGATATATTTATATTATAAACTATAATATTATTTACAAAACCAGAATAAAAATTAGCGCAAAAAAATATAATTATTATTAAGTTACCTTTTGTATACTAAGCTATTATGAGTACATATTAATCGGGTTGTGGTCTTGTGGCTAATGTCTCAGACTAACGGACCAAAAGTCTGTGGTTCGAATCCAACTCTACCTCAACTTGATTCCATTTTCTAAAAGTTAGTTATTTACAACTCGTTGAAAATGGCCCTCAAAATTTTTTAACATGAAGGTAAGGTGATCAGTCTTACGCTTCAGGTACCAGTCTAAGGACGATGAAATATTCTAGTGTAAAAACACCCTTTTTAAAAAAAATTATATCAATCATGTCGGGAATCTAACCCGAGACCTCTTGCATGGTGGACAAACGCGCTGACCATTACACCACGAGGCCAAAAATGCAAATAATACATGTTTTAATGTTAAAAAAATCAATTAAAAATTATCTATACTTAATACTATCCATAAAATAATAAAAAATACATGTATCCACTTACTACAAGCTAAAAGAGTATCAGATATTTTTTTTGAATGTATACATTATACAGTTATTACAAGTGTAACCTGAAATGTATTTAGAAAAAAAAAATATGAATAAATAAATAAAAAAATTAAATCATCTTAAATATTTAATTACTCCCGTCATGTATACACATGTATATGATAAAAAATTAGCTCACTAATATAAGGGTTAGCCTTCTTGTACCAACATTAATACTGCGTAAAAAAATGTCGTTGTTTTATGTTTCAATTAACAAAATAACGCTACTTATATTCGTGTGTATGAAAGATTTACGGAAATTTGTTTTAAAATTGAATGCGTGGTCTAGATTCACCGGAGGTGTGTGTTTTATCTGAACTAAAAATGTATTAGAGTAAACGGTTGAACAAGTAATGTCTGGCCTTAAAGATAGGAAGGGGATCAATTCAACCGTGTATTAAACAGCATCCCTGTATCATCTTTAAAATACATTTTTTCAAACCATCGTTATGCCTTCTATTAAATATAAATAATAAACACTTCTAAATAAATCACATTTTCTTATTATCAATATTTAAAGCATTAACTTTGTGGCCAAGCATTAAAATAAATGTAAGTAAACTTTTCTGTGTCCATCGGTTTCGAGACGTGCCCGTCTCTTCGTCTTAATTAGTGCGCGCTGGTGTTAGCTTCTAACTGCACGTGCTACATTGTAACGCTTATAGTCGGCTCCGCATTCTAGCGCCACATTGCAACGCTAGAGCTCGTTCCACGCATGTAGATGCTCATAAGACCACATATATGGTATGGACAGCCGCTAAACAAAAATCAACCATATAAATCTAGCTGACTTGCAAATGGGTAAAGACAAAATTACAATCTGATCCTAGACAATGGAAGGGTTGTCTCTTCAAAACGGATCAGATTAATAAATAAATACAAATGTAAAAGTGAATCCTGGACGACGTTCAAATCGCCCTCAAATGAATTATACCCATAGGTTTCTAGTCAATAGATGCCAGAAGAAAAGAGACATCATTGAAATAGATGAATAATACTACCCATTTGTAAATAAAAAGTAGGTAAATAAATTAAATATTATACTGCCAACTTTTATTGCAAACGCATTCACCGAACTAGCTCAGTCAAGAGATATGAAACCTTTGTTAATAAGTAAAGTAAATTAAGGTATGCCTTCTAGGAGGGGGCAATTTGAATAAACTATATAAATAAAATGTAATATAATATTTCCAAAATATTACGTGACAACATTGTACAAAAAAATCAAAACTATGAAATAAAATATTGTTTTCTTAACGATAGCGTTTTAATAATAAATATGATCTAAAAAACGTTTTCATAAAGGATAACATTCGTTCTCAAAATAAAATTATATAAATAAATAAAAATTAATTAACATTCGTTCTCAAAACAACACTTCAGCAAATTTGCATTACACTATGGTACGGCGCAATTAATGACAAAAATAAATGTTTTAATAACAACAAATTTTCGTAAATAATTAAATGAAACTCAACCAGACGAGTTCATGTAAAAAACCAAAACATAATTATAAAATCCAGACGCTTTTCGGTGACACTCTGTCTACCTATATGGATGTTTGTTTTTATCAAAAATCATCGCTTTCCCATAAAACGATGCGATAGACCCAGCACCCTTAATGTTTTGTTATGTTTAATGTTTATAAAAAGCATTTGTGCAAGGTAAAATATTTGATGAATTCATCTTTTAAAAAGACCAAGTATGCTGCCTCCTTGCCCTTCAATTTAAAATCCTTGTCTGCAAAATCGTCAGGATGGTCGGCGCGTTTCGTATTTTCTCATTGAGCTCAGCATAAATGATTAAAAATATTTTATAATGGTCTTTTGTTCCTTTCTCACAGCGAGTGCAATCGGTGTCTGCGTTTAAAACAATTAAGAAAATTGTTGCGAGAATTTACCCCGGCGCCATTTGCCGTTTTCATTATTGTATCGTTCCACACGGAGTGCCGTTTCAAGCTAGCTATCCGTAATGAAACTGAAGATCAAATTGTGTCTATTATTTTAAATGGTTATGAATTAAGTGATTCGGCTTGTAATTCTACTCCACCGCGAAATTCAGCGAAGTTTTTTTCCATCCGGCAAATATTGAAACGAAAAACTTAAAAGTACCCCTACCGTATTGTGACGGAAAATTTAAAAGAAGCTGGTGTAATAAGTTTAAGCATTTTCTAGATTTTGTAGTCCTCGCATAGCATTTAAAGCCTGTATTTTTTGATGACTAAAATTTATGTATATTTGATGAGATTTTTTGGGAATCTTAAATGAAAACTGTCAAACTAATTAAAAATCATTAAACAAAATATAATTGTTTCAGAGAATATTTATAAAATGCAATAAAGGTTATGAAGTATAATTAAATTAAAAAAAGCATGATCAAATTATTTTTCGGCTCTATTTAAATTATTCTTACTTGACAAAGATCACGCACACACACGTAAGCAAAAAAAAAGTCATTTTGTGGTTGAGCATTACTATTTTCCATTCCACACTCATAAGCGCATAGGGCACTGTAATGGTGATTCAGTTGCTTTGTATTTTGATTATTTTTGTTACATATAAGGTTTTACGCCTCAGTATTAAAACATGTCCATACAACATGCCCATTCTGCCAGGAATCGAACGTAGGACCTCAAGCATGGAAGACGATTGCGCCAACTATGTACCATGAGGCAGACTTATCTCCACTATGTTTTTTTTCAAACGTTGACAATGAAAGCATCCACCCCTTTCCCAAAACTGTTCATAAAGACTTGAGTCTTTCTTCAGTTTCGCATATCAATATTTTATTTTTTTTAAAACTAATTAAGCGAAAATTTAATATTTCTTTACAATCAAACCGCGAAAATAACAAAACAAATAAACTTTAAAAACTTTCATTGTACCCCTCACTGCAGTATTGTCAGTTTGTAATCAATCAAATACACATGGTCAGCACAATCACTTTTTTCTAATTTCCCAGTATGACAGCGGAGGAATACAGTGTTAGTTCCAAATTGAGACCGCGGCTGCACGCTCCAGATCCCGCATCGGAAAGGAAGAAGAACGTAGTAATACAAACAAATCAATCAAACAACACGAAACCCAAATACGAATAGGAAACATTAGAATAATTTTCCCTATACAACATGCACTCAATCAACAGAAGAAAAACAATACGTATCTATAACAAATTACAGTGGAACATCAAATTATCAAGACACTACCGGCAAAATCCTAACACAGATCCTAACACGATCCCTATTGAACTCAGGCGAAACTACTTTTCGTCATAGTACTGAATTCCTAGCAAAAACCATTTTCCTAATACCAACAGTAGAAACAATCCTATGCAAAGACCTTAATCGTCCTAACAATCTCACAGACCTTAAAGCAGACGAAACGGGTCCTAGAGCATGGTCGGCGCGTGGTTCTTTTGAGTTAGTTTACTATTTAGATTTGTAATTTACCACTTCCCTTCTATGGGACAAGAACAACACAGACGGACAAGAGTTCAGTTCAGACAACCAATGCTAGTACCCAAGTATGCATCCTTTTATTTTAAACTGATTTAGTACTCATGGTAGGCCTTTACCCAGTTCCTCCTATTTTTCTACCCATTCGCTCACAAAATGAAAAAATGCTTTAACGTTAGTTGGATTAGCCAATAAGCTTGGATTCCACATCGGCCTCGTCACCTCTGTCAAGCCGTTAAGCATGTTTTCCCTTTCAGTATCTAAAATCGGGCAATGCCATAGGATATGTTCAGCCGTCTGACGGGGCTCCCCGCAAGTACATTCAGTATGTCTTACTAGTGCGAGATCATATAATTTTGACCTAAACTCACCATGTCCAGACAACATCTGGACAACACAGTGATCAAAGTTAATTTTTTTAAGGCTTAGTCTTTTTCGTATGTCCGGAAAAAATGTATGCGTCCAGCGCCCCGTCAGAGGTGCATCCCACCTAATTTGCCACTCGTCAATAGTTTTTTCTGTTATTATTTTTGTCAATGGTTTTAATCTACTACCCTCTCGGTGTTGAACACTGATGTCAAAATATGTAACCAACTCACCTTTTTTTAGTAGTTTCACCGCAACAGATTTCATTACCTCTAAGTCTGCCGGAAGTTCCCCGGCCAGGACAGGTAAAGCGGCTGTGGACACAGTTCTATAAGCACCGGTAAGTGCAATTAGAGGGGCTTTTTGGCTACTCAGGAGGGTCCTGTAGACGCCACCAGAGGATGCACGATGAGCCCAAACTTAAGCAGCATATGTTAATTGTGCGACATAAGCTCCTCGGTATATTAGTAGGACCCTATTACTTTTTATTCCCCACGTTGCTCGGCTCACCCTTTGTACTTTCATAAAAAAGCGAAGACGCCTTTAAGGATATCATTTTGGCATGAGCCAAAAACGATCCTTGGGTATCCAAAAAGACACTCAAGTACCTTACATCTTGGAAAAATCGTATTCCCCGCCCACCCATCCTGATTGTGGGTTTTCCTTCTTCTGTCAGGGATACCCTTCACCATGGGTCCCATAGTCTTTTGCGGTGAGAATGTTAGTCTGTTCCTATTTCCCCATTCTAAAATAAGTTTAAGTGCCTCACACCCCCTAATTTCCAACTCCCTTCTACTGTCTCCTGACGAGAGAAGAAGAGCGTCGTCTGCGTAAGCCACCATATTGCTGCCTGCCGGAAAAGGTAAACGCAGTAAGTCATCAAATAGTATGTTCCATAGTGATGGCCCCAGGATAGAACCCTGTGGACAAACCATGGTTGTCGTTCTACACACGGTAATGGATCCGTGGACCACAGAGATGGATCTATCACTAAGGTAGCTCCAAATGATCCCGAAAAGTTCCTTCGGACAACCTCTGGATTTTAATTTCTTCAATACCATCGGCCACCAGGCGTCGTCAAATGCACCAGAGATATCGAGGAATATCCCACAAGCAAATCTCGCTCGGTAATCATCTCTCCAAATCAATCAAATTATCTTTCAAACGTTTATCTAAAAATATCCCCTGAATCAAAAACACTCACCCAGGGCTCGAATATAGGCACAATAGTGAAGTTCCACAGTATGTAAAGTGGCCACTCAAACCAGCCAATGACATGTAAGGCGTAGATTTTCGTGTTCCCTTCTGTAAAATGTTTTTCAATTAAAGCTTTGAATGTTTTTACTTAAGTTGAAATTAATAAATAATCACCATAATATTACGTACTGATGAAAAACCAGTATTATCCAAATCTAAAAAATAAATACTAGGTAGATATATTGAAATTAAATTATATATATTGGATTTTTTTTATTTACACCTAATGATGATTCGGAATTCTCGAAATTAGTTGTAATATAATATATTTAACTCTTATGTGGTAAAAATTGCTAAGTGTTTCATTTTCAATAAATAAATTGAAATGACTTTATTTCTAAAAATTGATTCTATAAATACGCATGTTAACGTGTAAAACCGTAAATAAGTTTTAATTTAAAGTCAATAATGATAATATTTGAATTGAGTTTAATTAAACACTAAATACAAGTCACATATTTCGCTACTTGGAATGATGTATATGTTTTGTTTTATTAAGGTTTTATAAGTTTAATAATTACCTCTTTGATAAAAGGATGAATATTAAAACCTAAGTCAAAGTGTGTAAAACGCATAGACAGGATCCGCAATGAGTATATCAGAGGGTCGTTCAAAGTGGCACCGATAGCGAAAAAACTGAATGAAAGCAGAATAAGATAGTATGGTTACGTCATGCGTAGAGATGAGGGCTATTGAGTAAATAGAGCGCTCAACATCCCAGCTAAAACTCGAGGTAGAGGAAGACCCCCAGCAACATGGCGGTCTACTATTGAGAAGGAGTTGACGGTACAGAATGTTCTCATGGTGACAACCTAGGAGAAAAGATCCTGGCGTTTGCGTACAGGGAGGCCCAACCCTAGATGCACCGAGATATAGGGGCAGCGAAAAGAAGAGGAACGATTTTATTAGAAATTAAATGTTATTTTGCAAGGAAAAACATTGCTTTGAATTAATTCATATACATCAGAAAATGTAATTTGTAAATGTATATCTTTATCAAATCAGCACTTGTTGTTTCCGAGAACGATATTTTCTGTCCGAAAAAGGGGAAAAGAGCCATTTGGATTTCAGATTGTACATGGGAGAAAATAGAGGAATGCGCCAAATTTAAAGCACTGAAAGATAGTAAAGATGATCTTAACCAAGTGAACACCCGTAGAGATGACTATAAATACCAGGATCGTTTAGTTAAACCTTCTGCAAGACTGGATAAACGCCATCATCTAGACTTTATAATTGCATCTGCGGAACAAACTTTTCAAAGTTGCTTTTTACAGTTATTTTTAATTGTTTTTAACTTCTACTGAATGTGTTTTATAATTTTAGGTATAATTTTTGTTTCTTAACCTTGAGGATAAAGTAATTTATGTTTTATTAAAAATAATTAAACCAAACATGTTTTTATTATAAGTTATGAACAAGGTAATTTTGCCGTATTTGTTAATATTAATATAATAAAAATATCCACAACATACCCAGTATTCTGTAGGATAACAAACAACATCTTTATTTTTTGGTATTGTACTTTATAGATGATGAAAAACCGTTTGATAGTCTCCATAGACCTCTATTCTAGAAAATACTAGAATACTAGATGCCTACAAAACTAATCGAACTTATTACAGCCCTTCACTGAAGTAGCGAATGCCAGATCATTTTGATACCAAGAAAAGTTTTGTTACATGTAGGACAAATACTTAATATAAATATTATGAATATTTGAAGCATTGACTCTTTTACGAAATATTTTAATAATTGTTAGTATATAATTAAACATTACAACTTACTGACTTTTCTGTGCATACCGGTTTCGAGACAGACCCGTCTCTTCGTCAGAACGCAAATTAAAATAACTCGTAATACCCACTGTACTACTACTGCAGTAAAGGTGTAAAGCGGTTATTGCATGTTGGTGTTATTAGTGTCCTGACGAAGAGACGGGTACTTTTCTATACTTAAAGATACAAAAATATATTTTAGATACAAAAATATCGGTAAGTGATTTATTTACAAAAAAAAATGAGTTTTAATATTGTTTGACTTAGCGCATTAGTTATGCAGCCTTGTAATTATTTATTCTCTCTTATTCATTATTTGAAGCTTTTACTTTAAGCAAACCAACCCGATTCCATTAGAATATGAGTATGGATTACCAAATGCGGTAAGTTTTTAATTTATGCAACAATCGTGGGTATGGCACATTTCATTTTTTGGCACAGGAAATTAATATATACCAGTTTCTCCTGGGCAAGTGCTTTAGCGTCCAGATCAAAGGATACAAGTTACGGGCGTGTGTTTTAATCAAAACGGAATAAGCTTTTAAGTTAAAACATCAAAAAATTGGAATAGTTTTTAATTAATGGTAAGCAAAAAAAAATGTGGGTTTTTTACTAGCGAGAAATTGCAATAAGGAAAAACATGAGACAGTAAAATGCATTTTAATTTGTTGCAACAGAGGGAAAACATTATTGAGAAGTTTTTTTGTTTAATGTAAAAGTGGCTACATTACAACTTTGTAACATTAACCATTCTGCAAATGTTTACTCATCGACATTTCCTCAACTCTTTCATCTGTTAATTTTTGTGAAGTAAAAGAGCTGAAACATTTATCATGAGAATGAGATTCATCCGGGTGAACCATTTCACCTATTAGGTAGCGCCTGAATACAATTTTCCAATTCTTATACTTTTTCTTACACCAGTTAATTTAATAATGTTATAGCAGTTAGTTAAATCAAAATGATTAAACTTATTAACAATTGCATTTTACCTAGAACATTGTAAGTGCTGTCCTCATGTCAAATGGTTTATTTGTTTTGCTACCTGCTTTCACAGTATGAAACATGGGTACGATTTTCGATGTATATGCGTGATGTGGTGTGTATTAACCGAAAACTATTTTTTCGGCTGTATTTCTAATGATTTATCCTCAGAATTAAGAATAGTCCAGAAGGAGCGTAGAATTATATTTGAATACACCAGACTGTGTCTAATAATTTCCTCACCATTCTCTGCATTCGTGAGGTCACAGCGTAATGGGAAAAAAATCATAACACAAATGTAAGGTTAAAAAAAGGAATCTGTTAATTTCTCTAAAATTTTATTGTGCACGAGGAAATATTGATTGACACAACAGAGTAGATAAGTAAAGGGTCATTTAATAAGAGTAATTGAATTAATGAACTTTAAACTTAAAATATAAAATGAGTTTTATTTTTCATAAAACGGACATTTTTATATCATGTTAAATTATATCTGATGTTTTAAAAATAATGACGATCAAATGACTACCACAGAGTTGTTTAATTCGAGATTCAATTTTCATTAATTATCTCATTAGGTAAGCAAAGTTGGGTAAAAAAAATTACTACCCTGGCAACACTAAAAAATTTTTAAAGAACACATTTATTTGCTAATTACACATGAAATGTAATTGCATTCTGTTTCTTTAAGTTCCTAGCAGTATTTCTACACTTTAAAAGGACACAAAACGGCATAGTTGAATTCAAATCAGGAGTTGCGTACTGAGCGACGTCTACAGAGAAACTAATGGGTCAAAACGTAAACCTACTCATTTATGAGTAATTGAGTCGCCTTCTGTTTGATGTGCGTATGCGGTTTCCGAACTCTTCTTAATTCTATGGATTTATCATTATTCAATGTAAACGATTACAGATGAGATAAAAAAATGAAAAGTTTCCTAAAATTTTCATGAATTAAATTTAATTATGAATGAAAATACGAAAAATATTTTGTCGGCCTCGTGGTATAGCGGTCATTGTGTTTGCTTACCATGCAAGAGGTCTCGGGTTCAATTCCCGACATGGTTGACATAATTTTTTTATGAAAAAAATGTGTTTTTAAAGAATAATATTTCATAGTCTCTGGACTTGTACCTGAAGTGTAAGACTGATCATTTTACCTTCATCTAAAAAAATTGTCAAAATACGCTGCTATTGGTGTACCAAAGAAGTGTTCTATGCACAATAAGGCGCGGAAGGGCAATGATGATGAAAATATAGTCACTGATGGGTATTGAAAAAAAAAAAAAATATTCCAGAAAACTTTAAGATGAAAAAAATATTTTAGTACTAAACACAATACGCAAAAGTAAATAATTTTATTTTCTGTGAATTGATTCTAAACTAATAAAAATAAACTTTCATTGTTATTATTTTATGTTACCAATGATAAAACTGTTTCGAAGAAATACATTTATTTCATAATAAATAAACACGAACAACGATAAACCCTTTTGTGGGATATATTGAATTGCTTAATTGTTTAATGGCGTGGTAAAAATAACATTTCTTATAATTTATTATCAAAATGTCCATAGTTTTTTACATGAATAACGATTGAATTATTCGGCTGATTTTTGTCATAGTTTTATTATTATTAAATGGGATTTAAAGCTCATAAAAATGCTAATTGGACTTTATATGTAAATTGCTGAGTTTGGATACTCGATAAAATGAAAAAATGACTAGAAAAAAGTGAATTTAATACAACTAAATCATCCATTTAATATTGCAAGCCAATTATCAGTTTCCAATTACCGTTTGAAAATGATATAAATCTAATGGCGTATGAAGTATCACGGGAAAAATACACTTAGGCTCCGAACAAATTCAACAAAATATTTTTAATAAATTAGAAATATTCAGCAAATAGGTACTTTGTTAAACAAGATGGAAAGGGAAAATTCTAAAATATAAAATTGTTTTGTAGTTTTGTGGAAATTTTCATCCTACTTATTCTAAATAGGTCTCGGTTTATTTTTCGCATTCCAACTATGAAATCCTTAAAGGTGATTTTTTTCGTTCTTATGATTGAGTTAAATATTAGTAAATAATTCACGAAAACGATATAAGGGTAGAATGGGGTTAAATCTCCGGATTTCCGATTTGTGTGTCTGCAACAATGTCACGGGACCACAACTCGATTAATTTAATTCACCCGATATATTTTTTAACTTGATTTTGGGCTTAGTACTAATGACGTAAAAAAAAAAATATTTTTTTAACTTCCGTGTTTCCTTCTTAACAAAGTTTCTTTGTTTCTGATGAAATGGCTATTAATTCCATCACTGTTTTAGTTCGCCACCCTCCCTTTCCTTCTAAGTACATTGACATTACGTCTAAAATAGGTTATTTTGAGTTATAAATGTAGTTTAAATCAATACGAAATAGGGCAGAAACGCGTTCCTTTAGGTGGTTCACCACCCATAAAGTTTATTCGTGAATACGTTTTTATTTAAAACTTTTGAACAAAGTACTATTCTCCATCCAACTTAAGAACGACCAACGTCAGCGCATGTCACGGCTCCTACCCCACCACTAACTCAACATATTTAATCCTAATTAATCAATTTAATGAAACACATACATTCAGAATTATTTAAATGGTCGAGTAATATGGGACATTATCCATAACGATGTTGCGATTTTCATCAAGTGATGACAGAATATTTTTAAACCACTACAAAAAATATTTTTTGTTCATTTTGTCGTGACAGATTTTTTTTAAATTAAAAAATTAACAAACCATTCATTATAAATCTTGTGACAGTTCCAATTTGTTACACTATATATTAATCAACCTTTTCTCCTTGGCCGTTTGATTGGGAGGTCCCAGAAAGCTTGTTGTCTCGATTTGACGGTGTTATCTATCCAATTTTTTAATGCATCTCCTGCATTTATCCAAGTCGCATCGAGGTAGTACATCAAACGACCTTCCCTGCGGTATATCTCGATAGCTCTTAAATAATCTATATACCAGTCTTCCCGCTCAGTCAATAAACTGTAGCGTTTTCGATTACAATATTGGAAACCCAATTATTCGATTACCTTATGGAAAGTGCTGAGCTTGAATTTTGGCAAAAAATCATCCCTATTGACAGCCTGTAAAACTTTGTTCAGTGTAGAATTTTTTTTCTTCAAATTGAAAAAAAGTGAACATTCGATTTAATTGCGTTTTTATCGAAATCGTATTTTGTCGAAAATATACTCAATCGCCGTCTCTTTTTATTTGTCAATTTAACTTCACCGGTTCTTGAATATCGTAACAGGGTATATTTTACGGACTGCACTCCAATACCAGTCTGCTTAGAAATTGTGTGAATGGCACAATTTTCCGAGATATCAGGGTTCTTAGATTTTTTTATGATTAATAACCATAGTGCTTTGAAGTTTGTGTACCACCTATAGAAAATAATAAAATAATCAACCACAACATTCCAATATTTTATACAGTATCTATTTTATTAATTTATAAAAATTCACCATTGAATGTTTACCTGTCCTCTTTGTTCTATTCTATTGATAATATTGAATTTAAACATGTCGGTTGAGCATTCATTTCATCTCAGGGTCTGAATCGGTTAATATTTTGAAAAGCAAGCGCTACACAAGTCTGTCGACGAGTAACTGATGCATTATAAGATAAATTCCGTAGCCATAAGCACCATGGGTGAAGCTAACGTAGCGAGGAAAAAATATGCGCAGGATGAATCTAATTTCATACTGTAGTAGGTTGATCTTATTTTGGAGCGAGTAGGTATCAGTTTATTGTTACGAAGCAATTATTTCTTCCAACTAATTAAATACCCTTATAATGAAATATACGAGATGTCTTCAGAAAATAACGGGTTTTTTTTTATTTCGCGGGTTTCGAGAGTCCGATTGTCATTTTTTTTATTATGTTGGTATATATGCCATAGAAGTATGCTAATTTTTTTTGCTGTTTTCATTAATTACTTGATCTGTGGCAGCCGCTAAGATAAGATATGTTTTTATGAGCTCAGGAATTTTAGTTTGTTTAAAAAAATTGGTCAAAATGTTTCTATTAAAATTTGTGTAAAAAATGAAATAAAGTGTAACAAAGTATGTGGTTTGTTAACAAAGGCTTTCGATGAGTCTGCCATGAGTAAAACAAGAGTTTACGAGTGGTATAAGCGTTTCCAAGATGGCCGTGAAGACGTTGAATATGACGAACGGATTGGACGCCCTAGCACATAAACAACCGATGAAAACGTGAAAAAAGTTATTGAAATGGTTATGAACGATCACCAAATCATTATTAGAAGTCGTTGATTATGTAAAAATATCGATTGGCTCATGCCGTGAAATTTTTCAAATGTTTTGGCCATGAAACGCGCGGGAGCAAAATATGTTAAAAAATTTTGAATTTCGAACAGCGGCGAATGAAAGTTGCTCAGGTGTCACTAAATGAAGTCAACGACTTTGCAGAATTACTGAAACGTGTTAAACCAGGTGAAAAGACATGGGTTTACGGATATGACGTCGAAACTAAGGCTCAATCGTTCAGGCTCATTCCCAGTGGAGACATTTTGGATCCCAAGACGAACGCCGAGCACGCCGAACACGTCTAACGTTAGCGGCTGCCACAGACAAAGTAAACAATGATTACAGCTGAAAATTTTAGCATTTTAGTACTCCAGTACTTTTTCCAACCAACAAAACAATTCATTGATACCGAGACTGCATAGGTTAGGTAACACTTATACCCGTATGCAGAGACAAGCCTTAAGGTGAGGAAAGTACATTTGTCTTCACCTTCGGGTTATTCTCTGCATTTGAAATTAGAATGTAATTTCCTCGTCTTAAGTTTTGTCTCTGCATACGGGTATTATGGAACGGCTGCAGACATTCTGTCCAATTCTTTACTATCTTATAAGTCCACAATATCAAGTTTATTTGTAGCTGCTCGTCAAACTATTATTGACAATTCAATTCCATAAATTGAAAAAAAAAATACTTGTTTATTTTTATTACCTTTTACTTGTTTTTATTTTTTTTTAAATATAAATATAATAAATTGCATTGTAGTATTGGCAAATACGCATTTTAGAGATAAGTATTTTCATTTCTTATTTTTTCGTGATAATATATGCTTGCTTGTTTATTAATTTAACTAAAAAAATATCTTTCTTGCTTATCGTAACACTTTATTTATTGTTTACTTTACAGAATTTATTTCATAAGCTTATATCTTTGCATTTTTAGTTTATGTGGTCACTGTTTTTTCTTGCATACCTTTGTTATTATTGTTTTTTTTTTTTACTTTGTAAAAATTTTTATTATATCCTTTTTAACTAATTTCACATATTTTTTCTGTATATTCTATGTTTATTATTTAGTATGTTAGCAAGTATTTCATTTTTATTTTTTGTAAATGCTTTTTGGGCGTTAATGAAGAAAATAAATAAATATTTCAGGGGCACGTATACTGACATAAAAAAAATGATAAACGGAATCTCCGAACCAGCGAAATTAAAAGTTCCCGTTATTTTCTGAACACACTTAGTACATTGTAAAACTTCGTGAGACAAAAAAGCGTTCTTTTACTGAGTATTTTATCAGTTGGCATATTGAATAAAAGAGAGAAAGAGTGCTTTGATTAAGTTATGTTTCTTTCTGATCTTCTGCATTGCATAATAGAAGAGATGTCCGCAACTCAGCATCATTTTCCATGAGAAAGCTCCCGAGAGACTCTGGCGGATGTCATTTTAACCCCCCTATTCGCAAAGTATATTGTAGCGCCAATCTGGCTTAGATGGGAGAATAAAAGACAAACTGCCAGTGTGACATATAATCTAGGACAAACAACTTTAAAATTAATAGACATACGAGAACATGTCTGAAGCCGTATTATTTTTACAGCTTTATGAATTTCCATAAACAGATTTTATTGGCATTTGAACTTTTGAAATAATATTATTACGAAGATTTGCTTTTCTTTCTTTAGATGCCTTCTAGCTTTATTTAAAAAAAATAAGTGCCCATATTAAATAAAACGTTTTAAGTACTGAAAACCAATGTGATGGAAAATTTAATATGATATAGATTATTGATACACATTTATAAATTTTTAGTTTAATATAATCAGCCATGAGAGTTAAAATGTGTAAGTAAAATATAAAAACCTTTAAAAAAAAAATAAATTATAAATTGGCAATAAATATAAACTTTAAACTAAATAAGGTCATTGATCATCACCAAATAACAGTTTCTTGGTTTTAGTATAGAAATGATACATTCGCACATAAAACTTAAAAATTAAAGTCGTGCAGAATACCTTTATATATTTAAATAAGGTACATATTGTGGATTCTACAGTAAGATTCGATAGGACATATCACAATTGATCAATAAAAATTTCATTAATTTTGTGAAATCAATAAACAACTTGAAAATTTAAATCGCGTTGTAAAAGATTAAATGAATTACGATAGCCGATTTATACAGAGAAGTCGATTGGTACAGTTGGTTCAATACAATAACGTTAAAAAAAAGACAGATTTGCTTGAAAGATATCGACAAAAACTTTGTAAAGTTCCAAGAAAAACACTTCGCTCGAAGAAATGTTTATTTTGTTTGAAGTTATTTTGAAATAGGAGGGCAATTTCAACTGGGGTCATTTTGATATTAAATGACTTACATTGTAATTCCTTTAACATTTCTGACAGTATTGTTAAATATATTTTGAGATCCGATTTAACTTAGGGTGGTTTAGTAAATATAGTTTCTTAAGTTCCGTAAAGAGTCAAAGTAAAATTAACCACACGTATCTCGGTACGGCACATCGTATTTTCGCCCGTAGGAAAAGCCTGGCTACTCTCAATTAAACACCTTAAAAACGAAATCGAGTGGAGACTAGTCTGCCTCAGGGTGTACTGGTGAGTACGTTTGTCTTCCATGCCTTAAGTACCAGGTTCTATTCGGTGTTTCATAATTCTACAGATTTCTAACGTGTTCTATATTATTTATTATTATAGAGTATTTTATTATTGTATGTGTATAATTAATGAAAAACGTGTCATGTCTTTTCTTACGTTAATATTATATTCGAGAAATAAAAAAAAATGCATCACCCGTCAATGGAAGAAATGCTCCCTTAAAACCAAAATTCGGTTCTATTTTATTGTTTGTCAACCAAACAAATAAAGAATCATTTTGCAGTCACCTATATTTTAAATGATCGCTAAAACGCTACAATTGAAGGACCAAAAAAGTGTTCTATGCACCATTAGGTGCATATAAAGGCATAATTGTGACGTAGAAAAGCGTAAAGAAAGCAACGATTTTTTACGGTAGGTTTTTAAATTTAAAATTGGTTCCGTAGTATTAATTGAATTTTGGAAATTATTTATGGTTTTAAATGTCTGTACAAACAGTAGAAATACTGATAGGGGGGGTAGGTGGTATAAAAAATTGAACATGCTACCATAATTGGAAACTTAAAATTAATGCAATTGTCAAAAATAAGTAAGCTTAATGCGAAGAGCACGCTATTTATGGTGGAGATAAATAATTATTACATTATTTTTTTTTTGATAATAATTTTATTTAGAGTGTCCAATTATTATAGCGTGTCCAATTACTACATTGCCCTACTAAGACAAAAAGTCGTATCTGATGAATTGCAAATTGCATAGAAGATTATTTTATTATGCTTAACAGATCAGAAATTATTTTTTTAAATATTTTGGACAATAGCCAACAGTTGAGAAGAAAAAATAACTTTATGACTTAGTAAATAAATGAAGCTATCGAAAATCTATTACAAAAAAGGAAACGCAACACGATTTTTTTCAGTTACGATACGTAGTATAGCACCTATATATAATTACTATAGCAACCAACAATAATGTTTTTCTTTGTAACTTGAACTTCTAATAACAACCCAGTAATAAGATGAATGCGTAACCAAAAACCTTCAAACAAGTCTCACCTCGCAATCCTAATTGGCAATTGGCAGCCATCATGTGGAGGGTGTTAGCTTTTGAACAAAAGCACACTTAAAAAGGTAATGATTTTACTTAATAACTATTTGAACTCGAATTAATGAAATGGTAAACGAAATACTTAGTTTTGATTAATAAAATGAATAATTGGAGACGTATAGATTGCCGCTAGCGGCAGCGCAGTTTCCTTGGGGTCTCGGTTATAAAGTTAAACTGCCGTGAACTTAAGCCTGACTAAGGGCCAGTCGCACCATAGAAGGTTAAGTTTAAAAAGTAAGAAGTTGACTCTTAAAAGGCTGTGCTGCGAAATTCCTTTACACGCGGTGATGTAGCATCGCGTTACCTCACGCAAAAAACAGAATATTCTGAATTTTAGACATTTGAAAAAGAAACATAGACACATACTTATAAATTAATTATTTTCCCTTTTTTATTACGATTATTGTATAGTTTTGGCCTGTTGTAGCAAAATAAATTTTAAATCATGAATTAACCGGTCATATACCTAGAATGCACACCTGCTATTTGTCAAAACCGACTGATTGAACAAATTTCTTATTTTGTTTTTGTATCTTTCACACCGCCAACAGAACCGCGTGTCTTTCTTTCTTGTATAAGTTCTATTCTAATGCTATTTTTTTATACATTTAAACAGATTTATCACGGTATTTGCATCACTTTTACTCATCTTCGCGTAGTAAAAAAATCGGGTTAAATCCAGCATATTCATACGAATTATACTTTACTAATCCGAAATGAAAATGAAAATTTGAAGATCTCAAAAAATACAACCTAATCGTTTAAATAAATAAGAAAAATAAATCAGGTCTTGCATCCTATGTAATCTCGTGTTACACCACAGCCACACAAGAGTTAAGTAATTATTGCATTGTCGTCAAAGTGAGAAAAGCGGGTTGTTTTATTTTCCTCTATTTTTATACGACTAATTTTATCCGTTTTTACGAAAATATAAGAATTAATTTAGGCGCTGTAAGTTCGTAAAAAATAAATTTTCAAAGCCGTCTATTTCCTAAACCGTGGCATACTTAAAATTAATTTTTCAAAATTTAAACAATATTCTTGCATCAGACAGTGAAACGCAAAACATAAATGTGCACACTTCATAACATATTTAAAAACGCGAATATTTATATTTACACATTCTTAAGAAGTGTTTTTTTTTAATTTTTAATATTTTTTTTATTAAGTGTTAAATGTCAGAATGAATGTTTGATTTTCAGAATACTAACTTTATTCTAAGTATCATTAAACTGTATGTTTTGTTACTTTTAAATTTATTTAGATTAAGCGATAGAAGAATTATAACAGATTTACTAAATTTATATAAAATAATTCGTTCCATATTCGACATCTTGCAAAACTTGGCAATCCTACCAACACTGTGACAACAATACTTCGACTACATATCTTAAAAATTCAGTCATCAATAGACTCACTCTAGGCAATAAGTACTAAGACGTTGGTGACTCTTTGCATGTGAAGTTTAGTACCTACAAGGCGGCCCTTCTCGTGTATTTCATGGGTAAAAGAAGCTAGTAACCGTACTTAATAGTTCTAGATAACGTTTTTTTTTTTATCATGTAGTATTGTTCAAAATAAGATTTAAATTTGTTGCAACAGAGATAGAAAACATTTTTGAGAAGGGTATATGGAAGTCTATACCCTGTTTTACGAGACTGGCCCTATGTTCACGTGCTCACCACGAGTCCAATGCGTGAATATGGACCGTCTAGACATTCTACAAATGAACACCTGCACGCAAGGGTTTCGTTTCACAGATTTAGCTTAGTGTGTAATATCGAAATAAAATAAAAAAATAATAATAATATTAAAACTGTAATTTTCAAATAATCAGATAAAATTATTTTTTTCTCATTGTTTATGTTTGCAAAAAACTGCATATCTACATTTTTGTTTATCAAAAAATATCAATATTTAATAATACCTACAAATTTATACTATTAACACTAAGGCTCTAACAACTAGTTTAGTATATTTCCATCATAATGTTCCTACAAAAGAGTAAGCAAAGAGGATAGATCGACACTCAGCCAAAAAATAAAAATTTGTCCATTCATGCATACTTTCTAGATATACATTTAAAATTTATAATCAGTGACCAACTGTTGATTTCGAACGTATTAAAAAAAATCATCTTTAAAGCCTTATCCACACCTGATGGAACATAAGGTGTTGTAAGATTGAATTAAATGCAGCTTATCGTAGCTTTTTCCCACAAAACAAGGAGATCGGTTTGACGTTTCAGGTTCAGTTTAATAATGATAAAATATTATAGTGTGATACGACCCATAAAACTATTGTTTCATGTTGACCATCCTAGAAATTCAACCCCGGGCTTCTATCCGAAGGTGAACGGTCCATATAAGTGATTATGCACAGCTTCCCATTATATTTTATTGTCTATATTAATGATTTATTCTAATAGTATTTATGGGGAAAGAAAAATATTATTACCAGCGATTGTATTTATCGAAAAATAAATACAAATATCTGTAAAGCGTGGCTAGCCCGTTCCCAGTAAAATAAGAAATGAGCCAATTAAAACTTATTTCTCGGCACATCAAAGTCACTTTTTGTTATGTCTCAAACATTTGAATATTATTTAAAAACTTTTTTTTTAAAAAAGGACTATTTTCTCTTGATAGCATACGGTTGATATTTTTGACTTCCAGTTTTTTTTCATTCGCCTGATTTAACGTAGAACGCGGCATCTTTGACGTTTTCAGAATAACTAAACGGGATTCCGCATAATTGGTTTGCTCAAACTGGAATGAATTACTGTGATAGAATGTGAAATAATCGGTGAACGACCAATATGTATGTATAAATGTAAATTGTAATGAAAAAAAAAATATTATTCAAGTCAAAAATCTGGTTTCATTTTACACTGAAAACTGTAGTTTTCACCCGCTTGGACACAGACACTTCATGTTCACTAATATCACTTAATATCATTATTAATTCACCCATAATAATTTATCAAATCTCTGTTTAGGTTTGGAATATTTAATTATCTAAAACATCATGCATTGCACGTGTACCAACTAACTTAAATCAACAATTAACTTATTATTCTTGCTTTTTTACATTGCATTTATTGGAAAACATTGAATTTGTAAAAGTTTTTTAAAAGGAGAGCAAAATATATTGTTAATAAGAATGAAAAAACTGACCCCTACCGATCACGCATTTTATTTGTTTATTTAGAGGATCTTTTGAAAATGTATTTTAGGCATTTACAGAGTTTATGACCTGTCATTGGCTGGTTGATGGCACTTTACACACTGTGTAACGTTCACCATTCTGCCTATATTTAAACATCAACATTTCCTCAACTCTTCCATCTATTTACTTTTGTCAAGTAAAAGAGCTGAAATTTTTATAATGTGGGTGAGATTAATGCCAATAACAGACCAAACGCCCTGTAAATGCCTAGACTTCCATATTTCCTTCTCAAAAAGGTTTTCCTTCTCTGTTGCAACAAATTAAGAACTAAATAACTCCCTAGGAAGGAAGTCCAGCCTGCCAACAAGCGATTGGACCAACTCAAACATAGTTGTTAAAAATTTCTTAGATTTCTTTACTGTTTACCTAAGTGGTTGTTTGAAAAAACGATATATGTAAAAAAAAATCGTGAAGTGTTATTAAAATTTTTTGTTATTTTTTTCATTAAAATGTATTGTTTTCTCAGTTTTTTTAACAGGTTCAACATATTTCACTTACCAAATAATGATTATTTTTTATCAATATTTGTTTAACTTATTTTTACAGTTTATTCAAATACTTCAGTAACTGCTTTTCTTGATTACGAATTCGAAAATATATCTCTTCAATTTAAGTGTTGTAAGGTTATTTTTTACTGCCTTCTGCAGAAACTGCTGCGTATTTAATAGACAAATAAAAAATGCCTTTAAAAGAGAGCAATTACATCAATAAATAAAAAATCATTCACAACCCTGCTTATGGCAATTTGTCGTTTTATTTTTTTTTAAACCAGACTTGATGCTAATTATTTATAAATTTTAAGGCCCTAAAATTGCAGGGGTGAGTAAAAATACGGTATTTTCAAATAATAATTTATGATTCTGATTATAAAATAGAAATTACACTCATAGTTATATGTTAACTTTGTAAAGACTTCATTACTTCCATTCGGTTGAATAGACTTTTATAATACTCTCGCAACATTGTACTTTGTATGGGTACAATTTGTATGTGAGCAACAGAAGTGTATATCTTTTTGCTGGTTGGTGTGCTTGTTTGGATAGTAAATTTTGATTTTCGTTTGCATGGTAACGGTATTAGAATTTTTAATTTTTAAGTAAACCAAGGCCTTCGATAGTTTTTGATTATTAATTGAAAGAAAAACCTGGACCGTTAAAAAGTGGGTAAGGATTGTTAAGAAAAATAGATACCTTCTCACATTTTATTTTTTTATGAATAAAATACTTAGATTTTTTTTATACTAATGAATTTCATAAATGGTACATGTTTTTTATAATTCTATACAGATCTACTTTTAGACATCTAGTACATGTTATAACTGTAATTCTCCAAAAAAAGAAACTAAATCTAATGCTTGGAGAGTGACTTACACTGTTATAGTTATTTATTATTTATTAGAGTTTATATAATGTTCTCATATACGAGTTTATGAGGAAAGAACAAAAACATAGGAAACATATATAAAAACTAAAAATAATAAAACATTCATACTAATTAAAATTGAATGCATTTTTTACACGTGTTCAAAAAATTTCTTTGAACACACACACAAAATATTTACTGTAAATTTTTTAACAGATAAATTAGTTTTACTATTTTTTAGTTTATTGGAGAGATTATTGTCATTTTTGACACATTTTAAGACAAAGCGATTTTGACTATGATTTGTATGGAATTTAGGGTTTCTAATATTATTTTGGTATCTAATTGACTTATTCATCTAAAATTCTTTTTTTTTTCTTCTTTATATATTGGTATACTGGAATTTATTTTATAAATATTGTCTACTATATGAACTTGAAATAATTTAAATAGACTTTCCGTATTGAATGTTTAGGGATTTTTTTAATTACATTAATTATGAATCTTTGTTCTATTTTTAATATGTAAAATACGCATGTACACGTACTAACTTTCTTGGTGTTTTTTTTTGTTAAATATGAGAAAAATAAAACAGCAGGTCACTCCAAAAAATTTTTTTTGAAAGGTCATGGTACAAGTACCTTATTGATTGATTTGGTGTTTATTTTGTAGAACTCCATATTTAAACTTATAATTAGAAATCAAACACTGATTTGAGTCTACTGAACACTTTATTTTATTTTTACAAATATAAAAATACAAAAATAAAAACTTCGTGACAATTGCTTCGCCTTATTAGAGCATTTCCATTTGAAAAAATAAAAACTCTTAATTAGAGAACATGAAAAATTAACTAAAATTAAAAAAATACAAAATAAAGACGACTTTAAAAAAAAACAAAGGGAAAAAAGAGCTAAAAAATTATAATGTCATATAGTTACACTAAAAAATCAGAATTACAATAGTAATATATTTTTATAATAAAAAAATATGCTCTGTAATAAACGGTTTTAACACAAAATATTTAGTACTTATTAAGAACATTGTTAAAATATTGATTCTATTCTATAGTAGCACTGAAATGTTTCATAAGTAATTGTTTATATAATTGAGATTTCAACTGAAATACGTCTACTTCATCTGAGTGTTTATTGCCTGGAGCATATTGCCAATTCAGTTTTGAGTTGCTGATATATATTATTATCTTGTTGTATTTTTTGCAACTGTACGGTTGTACTTGCCTAGCAATGCTCACCGGTACCTTAAAATTAATAAGTGACAACAGTCCAAGGCTATCCAATTTTCCATTGACAATTTCGAATAAAATAACAAGATCGTTAATTATTCTTCGGTCACTTAGCTTTTATAGCAAATGCTATACTGGCAGAATTCATTTAGTTAACAGTCTGTGTATATTTCAAATATTTTTAAAGATAGGTGGAAGATGTTGATTTCAAATTTTATGCTTTGCCTAGAATAAAGGTTACTCTTGTAGGATTTAATAGTTGAGGGTTTGGTTGGAGTTCCTACCCCAGTTAGAGATTGACAGAGAAGACACGAGGTTGGTGTTTAATGCGTATTTATTACATGGCAAATAAGATACAGCACTTGGTTGTGTAGCACGAGCGTAGCGGCGATGGTGGGTTGAAGTAACTGCACTTGAACTACATGCTGGAACTGTGTGATGTCGTCGAGCTGGTCTGACGTGAACTGAACTGACTGACGTTGGCTGCATCCTCTGGTCTCTTTACAGACCATATTCCTTTGTAGTTCATTTCTTCATAGTAGGGATGATGTGAATTTACTGCAGGGTGACGATCCTGCCTTTATGTGTAATATTGCTAGAGTAGTAATATAAGTTGTATTGGGTTCGATGACATTGCATGATGACATTGCATCGTCAGTCATTAGTCTACTTCAGGTAAACTAATTTAACAAGTGTGTGTCATCTATACTATGGACCCTACACTCTTTCAAAGCTTAAATAAAAATTTTAATAAACGATAATTGTGGGAGAAATAATGCGTTGAAAGAATAAAAAAGCTTTAAATGTGATTATCTTGAAACCAGTTTTACTGACGTTATGCATTATTTTGGTAAAGCCTCGATATTTTCTGTTATTCATTAGCTCAGAGAGGCAAAATTGCAAGTTTGGGGTCAGGAAACTTAAGTGGGTAAATGGACGTTTTTTTTAATCAATCGGGGGAAGGTTTATTTGAAAAATATAAGAAAGCGCGTTTGGTTGACTTGGTCGTCTACAATGAACGGAAAGACGTTGCATGATCAGATAAAGTAAAATCTCAAGTCTGTCAAAAGCAGACACAATCGTAGGGCAAGTGTTACGATACGAAACATATGAATATAAAAATTTAGCTAGGAATGTATGCCAGTAAAGACGTGTGCGGTGGTTCATTCCATGGGGAAATGATGTGATGGTAAAAGTTGTAGAATTATATAAGATAGTATAATAATGTAGAAGTTCATGTTAATGTTGATGTATTTTTAGTCGTGTTGTTACCACCTTTATGTAGGCACCTAGTTGGTGGCCTAATTTTGTGATGTACAAAGTTATGTGGGTGCACAGAATGAGAGCAAGTAAAACAGGGTACTTACGTTTTACACAAAGATTTATTCACGAAACTAAACTACTGAAGCTAACACATTGAAAGAAGGATTCTAATAACTATATTAGGCAAAATAAAATGAAGTTGGTAAATCTAAATTGGCGGTAATTTTGTGCCTCGAAGACGCGTGCGGTGAGGTCGGAATCCGGTAGTTTTCTCTAGGTCGGTTTGGCCCGTTCGTACGCTCTACGTCGGCGTTCGGCAATGTTCGGCTCGTGCCGTCGTTGTCGACCCGCCACACAGCCCCCTTCCAAGTTTTGAAATCTGTTTTTCAAAACTGACGCTGTATCACCCTCCTGCCGCTACGCGTTGTGTATGCCGGTTGTTCTGTTGGTGTTTCCGTTTCTGCTGGACTGGCTCGTTCTTCCGCTGTCTGGAACGCCGGCTTGCACCTGTCCAGCGAAACCTTTTTATGTTCGCCATCCACGTCCAGTGTTACCGTCTTTTCCGCCCTGGTGATGACCTTGTAGGGCCCCTTGTAGTTCGGCATCAGGGGTTTGTACACTCTGTCGTCCCTCAGAAACAAGTGTGTGGCTCTCTTTAGTTCCGGGTGGATGAAAACGTTACCTTTATTGTGGTGCTCGACTGGCCTTGGTTTGACGTTTTGCATGAAATTTACCAGTTGCCTAGTGTAGGAGTCCGGGTCAATGTAGTCGTTCGTCTGCTCCAGGATGTCTGCTGGTAACTTTAGTTTGCACCCATACAGCATCTCTGCTACTGAGTGCTCTGCATTCGTGCGCAGTGTGGCCCTCAGTCCGAGTAGTATGGTGCTGATCGATTTTGTCCACGGAACAGGGTGGTGAGCTTTAATGGCCGTCTTCAGCGTTCTATGAAATCGCTCGATCATGCCATTACTTTGTGGATGGTAAGGCGTCGTGTTGGAGTGTGCTATGCCTGATCTGGAACAAAACAAGTTAAAGTCCGTAGACATGAATTGCCTACCCTGATCAGTTATAATTTTCTCCGGTACGCCGTATCTCGCAATCCAGTTGTCCCAGATGGCTCTGATGATTGTGTGGGTCTGGATATCTGCAATAGGGATTACTTCCGCCCATCGAGTGTATCGGTCGATACATGTGAGGCAGTACCTCAGTCCCTCTGATGGTGGAAAAGGTCCGATGAGGTCGACATGGACCACGCAGAATTTCTGTCTCGGCATGTCGATCTTGATGATCGGTGTCCTCGTGTGTTTGTTGACTTTGCTCTTCTGACAGGGTATGCAGGCCTTCGTCCAAGCTGCGCAGTCTGCTTTCATATTTTTCCAGACGCCTCTTTGACTGATGGTCTTGGTCGTGGCGTCGGCTCCTGCATGGTTGAGGTTATGCACTTGGTTGAAGAAAGATCTCTGTAGCGTTTTTGGGATGTACGGTCGCATGTTGCCTTTGTTGAGATCGAAGACGATTTCTTGTCCCTGCATGTTGGTTTTGATCAGGTTCAGAGCAGTGTTCTTGTCGTCCAAGAGTGCGAGTAGTTCGTTGTCCTGCCTTTGTTCTTTATGGATCTTTTCGAACGATATGTTTGCCTCTTGTTCGATCATGTCGATTCTTGATAAGGTATCGGCGACGACGTTGTCTTCTCCTTTTATGTATTTGATGTCCGTGCTGAACTGTGAGATGTAGTCTAGATATCTGAGTTGTCTGGGGCTTTCTTTGTCGTGACTTTTCCTTCTAAACACGAATTGTAGTGGTTTATGGTCCGTGTATATACAGAATTCTCTGCCCTCCAGATAATGTTGAAAGTACCTTACAGTCTCAAAAATGGCTAGTAGTTCCCTGTCGTACGTACTATATGAACACTGAGCCTTGTTCAACTTTTTTGAGAAGAAACTTATCGGTTTGTAGTTGATGCCGTCTGTGGTTTGTTGTAGCACGCCTCCGATTGCGTAATCTGAGGCGTCTGTCCACACTGACATCTTGCTGCTTTCCTCTGGGTAGCTAAGCTTAGTGGCGTTGATCAGCGAGTTCTTGACCTCTTCGAAATCGTGTGTAGTGACTTCGTTCCACTCTACTTTTCTGTTGTCATTCTTTTTTGCTCCCTTGAGGTAATCGTGTAGTCGTATCAATTTGTGTGCTGCTCGTGGTATGAATCTTCGGTAGAAGTTTCCCATGGCCAAGAATCTTCTCAACTGCTTAATGGTTTCTGGCTTGTTGAGGTTCGTGATGGCTTCCACTTTTGTTGGCGAGGGTCCGATGCCTTCAGCCGAAATTTCATAACCAAGAAATAACAGTGTTTTCTTGGCAAACTCGCATTTAGATGGGTTTACCACCATTCCATGATCTTGAAGTCGCTGGAACAAAGCTTTTAAGTGTTCCACATGTGTTTCTTCGTCTGGTGAAGCGATCAATATATCGTCGATATATGCGTGTACTCCTTCTAGACCTCTTGTGACTTCGTTGATGTGACGTTGGAATGTTTGTGCAGCGCATGATAGTCCGAATGGCATTCTTACAAATTCAAATAACCCGAATGGTGTGGTTATAGCTGTCTTTTTAATGTCAGTTTCATTAATTGGAATTTGGTGATATGCTCGTTGTAAGTCAATTTTGGAAAAAATTTTACAGTTAAATAAGTCATTGCATATATCGTGGATATGTGGCAAGGAATAACGATCAGGTACCGTCTGTGCGTTTAAGCTACGGTAATCGCCACAAGGGCGATAAGTACCATCGCTCTTCTTCACCATATGCAATGGAGAGGCCCACTCACTCTTGGAGGGTCTACAAATACCTTGAGCCACCATGTGATCGAACTCTTGCTTCGCCTGCCTCAGTAGTTCTGGGGACAGCCGACGAGTCTTACACATAACGGGTTTGCCACGGGTATCTATATGGTGGATTGTGTTGTGTTTATCCAGCCCTGCGTATGGTTTATTGATATCTACTAGTTGTGGATACTTCAATATGAGTGAGTGGTAAATGTTGGTTTTGTCTGTTAATGATATGGAACATGTTATGTTGTTGTTTGTGGAGATGTCAAATGCTCTGACTATCTTGCCGTTTGTATTGTCTACTAACCGTTTGTTCCTAACATCTACTAACAGGTGGAAGTTGTGGAGAAAATCTGCTCCTATAATAGGGCGTGTCGTATCCGCTATTATAAACTTCCATGTAAACATTTGTTTACATCCCAGATTCAGTGTTACCGTGGTAACTCCGAAATTCTGGATCGTAGTCCCGTTCGCTGCATAGAGAATTAGCTTAGACTTTTCTCCATGGCGTTTGTGTAAAGATCTAGGAATTAATGATATTTCCGATCCGGAGTCAACGAGGTATGACACACCGGTATCACGATCTTTAACAAAGAGACGTGTTGTGTTGGTTGAATCAGCCGCCTCCGCTATGATTCGACCATCTAGTTTTTTGAAGCTAGATGCGGTTTAAATTCACATGGTGTGACGCATTTCTTAGCTTGATCGCCAAATTTTGTGTGGAAGTAACAAAGAATAGTTTTCTTGTTATTTCCGTTGGCCCTATAGCTTGTTTTGTTGAAATTGTTGTTGTATTTGTTGTTATTGAAATTGTTACTGCTGTTACTTGTTGTGTGTTTGAATCTATTGTTATTGTTGTTGTGACTATGCTGTTTGTTGATTGTGTGAAATAAACTCTCTACCTTATGGGTTAGAGCTTGTACGGACTGTTCTAAACTACAAATGTTATTTTTATTGTTGGTACCTACTACCGCTACATTATCCTGTGTGTACACCTGTATTAGGCGATCTGCTATCGTCGCTTGCCTATCCCAGTCATCTTCGCTTATGGCTAAATGCGCTTGGATCGTCTTGGGCAGTTGTTGTATCCACAAGTATTGCAACGTCGTTTCGTCTATTTGTAAACCTATTGCTAGCGTCCGCATCTCTCTAAGTAGGCTGGATGGGTTTCGATCCCCAAGCTGTAAGGAAGAAAACAGTTTTTCTCTCCTTCTGTCCTGTGGACAGCCCATGCGTTGGATTATAGCTTCCTTCAGCCTCGTATATTTTGCTCGGTTCGGTTCCATGAGTAAAATATCTGAAACTTGTTCTATGTGCGCTTGTTCAAGTTTTGACACTAAGTGACTATAACGTGCGTCTTCTGAAACTATGTTTGCCAACTCGAATTGTGCTTCTATCTGTTTAAACCAAAGTTCGATGTTGTTCACCCATAGCTGTGGTAGTTTAACGCTAATCCTATCCGTGTGGAACATGTTGTTTGCTGTGTTGATATTTGTCAAGTCAGTGTTGTCCTTGTTAGCCATTGTTTACAGTTTAAAAATATTCGTTTTTAAAAAAAAATTCAGAAAAATGTATGTAATAATGATTACAGTATAAGTTAAAATATTGAAATAAAAGCATTCAATAATGAGTGTAGTTGTATTAAAAAGTTAAGTTTAAATTATTAGATTTAAATTTAAATTTAAATTTAAATTTCAAACAAAAATATTTATTTTTTAAATGTCAGAGTCACTATTTGTTATGTATGTACTGTGCAAGTTATAGAAAAGAAAATTAAAAACAGAAAATTTAAATAATTATTTTACCATACGGCGGAACACATTTTCCAACTATTAGGTATTTGTATTCTCCAAGCCTGAGTGGTCCCCTCAATATTAATATTCCTTTTGATTGTCCGTTGTACAATATATCAAGTTTAAAAATGTTTATGGTAAAACTTCAAATCTGTAACACATAATAACATGCATAGCCTAGGTTAAAAATATAAACATATATAGTACAGTCACACGATATAATGTATATAGAAAAAAAATATGGATACTAATGTCCACGTACTAAGTTAAACATTCGTCGGCTTAGCCGCCCGAATATCTGTTTGTTTGATAGTTTCAAGTTGTTTACAAAAATAAAATTTTACAAATTGCAAGTATTGTGCACGACTGCGCCAGTTGAAAAATATTTCCGATAGATTTCGCTGGTAAAAAAAAAACTTACTCCCGCAGTGCGTTCACAAGGAGAAAACTTTCGGATGCCTACGTCACGCTTGTCTCGCCATATAATATTTGTCAAAAATAATTATGTTCCGGCACCCTGTAAGTACCTCTACTCAATCTGGCACCCTATGTAAATGTTCGTGTGAATTGTTTGTGTGTTCGACTCAAGAAAAATAAAAAAAAATAAAATTTATATGTGTTGTAGGAATGTATTACTCGGCGTGCGATTTTTGGTGAGCGAGTCGCTCGAACGTATTATATTATGTTTGTTTATAATAATTTTAGTTAAATTATGAATCACCTGTTTGAATTAATCCCGGCCGAGTAATATTGTTAAGAAATTAATCACAGTTTAATCAATTCACTAGTTACATTAATTACATTTACATTAGTTACATTTACATTG
Source organism: Micrasema longulum (assembly GCF_059751315.1). Classification (NCBI taxonomy): domain Eukaryota; kingdom Metazoa; phylum Arthropoda; class Insecta; order Trichoptera; family Brachycentridae; genus Micrasema; species Micrasema longulum. The sequence continues at coordinate 370,290 of NW_028277249.1, read as the reverse complement.
AAGATTGTTACCGACAGAAAAATTCACTCGATTCGCTCGGTCTTTGAAAAATCTAATTCTATTATATATTATAATTATTATAATATAATTCTATTATACTAAATTAATTAACCTTACAATAAGTTAACCTTGAAATAGATTAACCTTGATTAATTACAAATAAATTAAAAGTGCAATCAAATTAAAAATGAAATTTTAAATTTTTCATGTACCGACCGAAAAAAAGTAATTGTTGTACAATTTTGTCAAGCGAAGATATTTCTGTCTGAAATTTTGCGCAATTTTTATGGAATTTGAATGGGGTCACCGTGATTGATTGTTTAATGTTGTGTTTTCGTGTTCAAACGTCGGGGTATACCACTTTTAGTCGTGTTGTTACCACCTTTATGTAGGCACCTAGTTGGTGGCCTAATTTTGTGATGTACAAAGTTATGTGGGTGCACAGAATGAGAGCAAGTAAAACAGGGTACTTACGTTTTACACAAAGATTTATTCACGAAACTAAACTACTGAAGCTAACACATTGAAAGAAGGATTCTAATAACTATATTAGGCAAAATAAAATGAAGTTGGTAAATCTAAATTGGCGGTAATTTTGTGCCTCGAAGACGCGTGCGGTGAGGTCGGAATCCGGTAGTTTTCTCTAGGTCGGTTTGGCCCGTTCGTACGCTCTACGTCGGCGTTCGGCAATGTTCGGCTCGTGCCGTCGTTGTCGACCCGCCACATATTAAACGGTATTTTAAATGATTAGAAAAAGGACTATTAAATACTGAATTCATAAAATAAAATAGTCGTTCATGTAAATTATCGAATTAACTTGCATGCGCTATTATTATTGTAAGTAGATAACTTGATAAAATTTTACTAAGATTAAATTTTTTTAATAGAAACTTTTTTAACTCGTCTGTACATCATCATCATCATACCTTTTCCGCACCTAGTGGTCCATTGGGCACTGTATTAGTACACCAATCGCAGTGTATCTTATTTTTTTATAAAATGTTACATGGATGTTATTCTAGTGTAAAAATATTTTTTTTAATAAATATTTCGTATCAACCATATCGGAAATCGAATCTAAGACCTCTAGCACGGTAGGCAAACGCCAGCATATGTTTCTAGCATTAACTTTTTTTTAAAAACACTTTATATATTATAACTTAAACATTTAAACTATTGTCAGTAAATATAAATATCAACATTTAATGCCAATCGGTTTTGAGACGGACCCGTCTCTTCGTCAGGACACTCACTTTACCAACATGCAAATACAAAAATACACGCATTGGGTGTAGTGAGTATTTGGATGAGGATACGGGTACGTATCGAATATGGAAGACATAAAAAATCGGTAAAAATGTGGTTACTATATCAATATCTGAAATATTGTTTGTGAACCATAATAGGTAAATAAAGAAGCAGCAATATAATATTTTATTTGGCGGAACTAAAGCTATGGTTTCCTAAGACAGCGGTACCGTCACAAAGCGGCCGTCACGGGACGGCGGATGACGTCATTAAAACGTTGACTATGTAAATCAATGGCGCCGGTTTCCTAGAGAGCGTTGACCGTGAACGTAACGTCGAAGCAACGGTGCCGCCATTTGCAGGACGGCCGTCACAGCGGTGCGAACTGTTTTCGAACGGTTTTTGTCGCGAAGCGGTTACCGTTTAGCTGTCAAAATGAGTGCAAACGTGGTGCGGAATGTTGAAAATGACGAAATATTGATTAATTTTGTAAAAATCATGACGATTTATGTAATGGAAGGGCAAAGACTATTAAAAAGTCGAGTTGAAACAAAGTTCGTGAAGAAATATCGGGACAACGCTTGAAATATCAGGTATGTACTAAAATGTAAATAACAATAGAATCATATAAAAATAACAGAGCAAATGTTTATAAGCTACAAGAAAAAAGCTAAGCATCTATCATAATGTTATTTTTCTAATTCAAAACATTTATTATAACATTGTTTATACGTAATAGATTCCAAGGAATCCTAACCTATTTATTGTGTCTGCAGATAATTGGTTGAATTCTGTATTAAAATTTCGTAAGGTATCCAAAGTGAAATGCTTTTATTGGATTCAATTATCCTTTTATTTTTTTTATTTACAAGGGTGTAAAATGTGACGCATTTTGTCTTGTAAGGACATTATCAAACTTTTTATTAGGTTACCTTACCAAATCCTAACCTATTTTGAAGTTGACATTTTATGAAATAACACACAACATTTCAGATTAAAAGTCACATGGGTGTGATTTAAAATAAGGATTTCTCCATGAATATTAAAGAGCCAAGAAAAATGCCTGGAACATAATCTTAACAGAGTAAGTTTGATGAATTTTAAATAAAATATGCCCTTTGAACATGAAATGAATACAACAAATTTGTCGATGGATACAAATAAGTATACCAATGTAATTCTTGTATAAACATTACTATAATATTTTTTCTGCATTAATTATTACATTTATTTATTCTAGAAAGCTACAAACACCAAAGAGTAGTCACCAATATAAACAATTTTTGTTACAACTGAGAGGGAAAACATTTTTGAGAAGGGAATACTGAATTTGCGTCGTAGGTGAATTGGTTCAGGCGAATAAATCTCACCCAAATGATAAAAGTTTCAGCTCTTTTAATTCACAAAAGAAAACAGATGGAAGAGTTGAGGAAATGTGATGTTAAAACATAGGCAGAATGGAGAATGTTACAATGTGTAAAATGCCTACTTAAACCAGCCTATGACAGAGCATAAGCCCTGTAAGTGCCTAGACTTCCATATTCCCTTCTCGAAAATGTTTTCCCTCTCTGTTGCATCAAATTTAGAACTAGATAACTCCCTAGGGAGGAAATCCAGCCTGTCTGCAAACATTTGGACATACTCAAAACATTGTTTTTAATGAGTAAACTTATGGCACAGAAAAACGATTAAATGTAGACATACTTGGGACTTATTAATACATTTGTTCCAGGATTCTTATCACCGAATTCAATTAAATAATATGGTATGTAAATGAGCTCCCATTTATATTTGAGACAAGTTCAAACTAGTTTTATAGCAACTCCATAAACACCAGTAATAAGTTCTTATTTAGATACATAAGGTAGGTTGCAATAACTTTCCTGTATATTCATTGTGAATTTTATTTTCAGAATAAGTACATACTACAAAATTATTTTCACCCAAGTGCAGATCAAGATACGAGTAGTGAGAGGGTAGATACTCTCCCGATAGTACTACTAGATTTGCTGTGCAAGTCGAACTCAAATGTTTGCCAGCAGAAATTACTAGGCTCCCGAGCGATTTCTTCACTGCCTCAACATGCAAGGACAAGGGGACATTCGTCAACGACCTACGACTCAGACTCGCAGACATCAGACAAACACCAGGCATCCACCACAGTCCAAAGAAAACCTTTATCCACAAAGAACTTCTCAACACGAGCCACGTATTTATATTTACTGACTGCCACAGAAGACCATTCCAGAACGCCATACAATGTAGAACAGACGGGAGACAAGACTTTCTGAAATCTACCTTCACTATTGTGATGGAAAAATCCAATGACACCATACCCACAGCAGTACTTACTTCGGACTCACCAGATCCACCTCCAGGAAGGCAGACACTCCCCTGAAATGAACACTTCCCAGAATAATACTGATCATAAAAACAAAAATGTACTAATAAATATGAGCAAACTATTTTTACCTGGATGCAAATTATGTTTTAAATACCTCTTATGAATGTACACATTATTGTAATTCCATTATGTATTATAATTTTATATGTATTCTTCTCCGTTTTTTAGATCATGAGAAATGTAGTTTATACTCACATAATATATTTTCTATTACATAATATTTATGTAAATTTAGGATTATAATGAAAAATCCTCAAGTATGCTATACTAAAATGATTTCGTGTTTAGCATTAGGTCTTATACTCATATATATACATATAACTCATAAAATATTAGTTCTTTATACAAATATGAACCAAACTTTTCTTCTTTAAATATCTCTTTGTAAAAAGAGATATTTAAAGAAAAAAAGACAATAAATTTAAGTTAATTTAAAATAACATCTTAAAAAAATAATAACATATTGTGGTAAAAAAAGCAATATATTATTTTTAAATGCTATTCTAAAAGTAATTCAAATAAGTTTAAAAATATAAAACCAGCAGTGGAAAAAGAAAGAATAAAAGTCTTTCAAGTGAAATGTAAAAGAGCATCAGAAATTCAAATATATTAAAAAAATATTTTGTACTTTCTCCAGCCTGTCAATATAAGTAATGTATTGTGGATTCCAAATTATGGATGCAAATTCTAGGTGAGTACTTACATAGCTATAATAGAGTAATAATGAATTGATTACAATGTCTGCTTTGTAATGACAAATGTATTCTTTATGTTTGTTGTTACTATGTAAAATACTATATTATATTTTGACAGACTAATAAAATGAATTTAATTATGATTCAAAGAGGTTGGACATATACTTGTATGATAGGGAGCAGATGATATTCCTAAAGAGTTAAAAGTTATACAATACTGTGTTGTGGGGTATATAAATTATTAGTTAAACGCTGAAGACATTTTGGTTTCGAACTTACAGTTTGTAGTTATGTATATTATTACATATGAAAGTTATAAGTATATATTATGGTGTCTGTAAGAAGTAAGTGTATAATAATTGTAATTTTTCAGAAGAAATCTGTACAGTTTATATATAGTAAGCAATATTAAGTTCTGATGTTCCAGTATAAATTGTTACTACAATTATTACAAGTTTATATATGTATATTAAAGAAAACGTAAAGTAAAGTGAATTCTGGTTCTTTTGTTTTACAAAGAGATATTTAAAGAAGAAAAGTTTGGTTCATATTTGTATAAAAGTACAAATATTATATGAGTTACATATAATATATGCGTATAAGACCTAATGCTAAGTAATCTCACGAAATGTAAGAAAGCATCAGAAATCCAAATGTTTTAAAAAATATGTTGTACTTTCTCCAGCCTGTCAATATAAGTAATGTATTGTGGATTCCAAATTATGGATGCAAATTCTAGGTGAGTACTTACATAGCTATAATAGAGTAATAATGAATTGATAACAATGTCTGCTTTGTAATGACAAATGTATTCTTTATATTTGTTGTTACTATGTAAAATACTATATTATATTTTGACAGACTAATAAAATGAATTTAATTATGATTCAAAGAGGTTGGACATATACTTGTATGATATGGAGCAGATGATATTCCTAAAGAATTAAAAGTTATACAATACTGTGTTGTGAGGTACATAAATTATTAGTTAAACGCTGAAGACATTTTGGTTTCGAACTTACAGTTTGTAGTTTATTTATTTATTTTATTTTATTAAATATTTGGGTAAATCATAAGAACGCAAATATTTCTTTTTAAAAAAAAATAAAAAATAAGTATTAAAAACAACAATTTTTTAACATAAAAAGACCAATTAAGTTTTCATAAATTAAAAAGATATAAACATTAAATGTGACAAAAAAATAAAAAATAGATAAAAATTTTAAGTGAGAAAAGAATAATTAGTTTTGTATATTATTACATATGAAAGTTATAAGTATATATTATGGTGTCTGTAAGAAGTAAGTGTATAATGATTGTAATTTTTCAGAAGAAATCTGTAGAGTTTATATAAAGTAAGCAATATTAAGTTCTGATGTTCCAGTATAAATTGTTACTATAATATTTACAAGTTCATAAATGAATATTAAAGAAAACATAAAGTAAAGTGAATTCTGGTTCTTTTGTTTTACAAAGAGATATTTAAAAAAGAAAAGTTTGGTTCATATTTGTATAAAAGTACAAATATTATATGAGTTACATATATATGGGTATAAGACCTAATGCTAAACAAGAAATCGTTTTAGTATCGTTATCGTTTGAGAACTTTTCATTATGATCTTAAATTTACATAAATATTATGCAATAGAGAATATATTATGTGAGTATAAACTCCATTTCTCATGATTTACAAAAAGGAGAAGAATACATATAAAATTATAATACAAAATGGAATAACAATAATGTGTATATTCATAAGAGGTATTAAAAACATAATTGACATAAAATTTTGCATACTATAAAACTATGTAATAGTACTTAATGTTTCCTAAATAAAAGAAAAAAATATTTCTTTCTCTTATTTCTGTTTACATGATATCATGATTTGTTCACCAAAACACTAGAAATTGGCCCTGTGAAGGAATAGAACGCACCAAGATCAGTTACAAATAAAAATGTAGTTATTGCATATATTATTTTTATTTAATCAAAAACATACACCTTTTATTTTATAAATTATTATGTAATGTATTTTTTAAAATTATTTGAGTATGATCTTCTTCTTCTCTGGTCTCAATCCTGGGATTGGGTGGCAGCAATTCCTTTCATTCTTCTCCTCCATTCCTCCCTGTCTTGTGCGGCTCATTTAAAGTCAACATATGATGAGCAGCGCACGTCCTCTAATAGGTCCTCCAGGTACTCTCGGCGTGGGCATCCCCTAGAATTTGTTCCCCCGGTCATCCCCTCCATTGCACATGCAGGCCTTCTTGACGTATTACATGACCGATCCATCTCGCTCGCCTTTCGGACAAGGTCCTGAGCAGGTGCCTTCCACCTTCGATTCTTTGGAGAACCTCCTCATTTGAAATGTGGTCTCTCCAGGAAATTCCTAGTAGTCTTCTATAGGACCACATCTCAAAAGCCTCTAGTCTCCGTTTATCTCTTTCGGATAGGCACCATGTCTCGCAGCCATACATCAAGATACTCCATAAATAGGTCTTGATTAGGAGTATTCTTAGTTTTAGGTCTATATTATTTTATTCTTTTATTTTGGACCTTTTATTAAATGCAAGTCTAGCTTGATGTATACGGCTGTCGACCTCGCTCTTAGACCAACCGTCCCAAAGTTATTTTGCTCCCGAGGTAGAGAAACTCCTTGGTGTTCTTTAGTGGTATTCCCGACATCACTACTCTTATCTGGTGTTGCATTCGGCCTACAGTCAGTAGCTTTGTTTTGTCTTTATTTATCTTCATACTGTAGTTATTTTGAAGAATGCTTTCCATAGTTGTAAGGGCTCTTGCAGTTCTTCTTCACTTTCAGCAACCATAGCAATATCGTCAGCAAACCTTATCATATCCCATTTAGTATGATATTAATAACAATAATTACAGGATTAAATAAACTAAAATTAGTTATTATATAGATGTGATTATAAGTAATTATGATATTTTACAAATTGCAAATATTTATTTATAAATCCAACATACTCAAGGAATACTATTTAAAAGTTTAACATATAACATCAAATCAGAGAGACTAAACATATATTATATAAACTATAAATCATATATTTGTTTTTACATTATAAATTTAAGATGTTTCTATCCACTTGTATCAAACACACACTCACCCTTTCCACAAACCCACCCTCACACTCATATACACTAACTCTCATATTCACATACCTACCAAAACCTCACTCCACTCCAGCAATATTACAGCACATTTAAATCAAAGCTTTCTCTCACTCTCTAAGACTTGCAAATAAATAATACAATAATAAGCTCCACTCGTTTGACGATAACAGCCGAACCTCGCTTTTAAGTTATCGTTTTGAAATTTACTCAAGAGTAAATATTCTACTTTATGCATGGAAAATATATATTGGATCAACATTGAAAACGCATCCAATGTAGTAATGGGGGATTTAAATTTTTATACACCTAGAGACTAACTCTCAGGTATTGAGAGTCTCCAAGTTTTTAACCAAAGAGACATGTTTCTTAGAAAATTTTTATGATCTACACTATCTTCTCTAATGGGTTCCTTGTGAAGATTGTTGAATCTCTGAAATTCAAATACACTTTACCCATTTACAATCTTCCACCATCTACAAAATATACTTTTAAAATCTAGAGTACTCTCGGGTTCTACAAACAGTTCTGGATTTTTAGGCGCTACGCACTTTAAACCCACCAATTGTTTTCTCATTAAAAACTTTTAACTCTAGGGATACATTTTGTTTTAGAATGTTGCTTGGATATAGGACTTTGTATGATATCATGTGCCCAAATTTGATCAAGGTTTTTTTTTCAAGATCATTAATGAATTTCGAATGTTGAAATTGAGCATCTAATATTATACTGAAATCATTTAAATGAGGATTATTTTGAATTGATCCAATTAAGCAAACACACTTAATTAAATGTAAGTACAGGATCAAATTTGAAAAATAAAGTTCTACTATTATCTAAAGGGTGAGGTAAACTAGGGAGTAATATTTTATCTGTTTGAAACAATTCAAATGCCTTTTTTGTTGATAGCATTATTATCGGATATCAAAGATATTGTGAAGTAGGCCTTGTATACAAACTCCTGACGTCACTGCAACCTGTGAAGATCTATTGTGATGGATTAAATTAATTAAAAACAACTACTGCACAACATCATTATACTTACAGAGGAATATTTTTCTTTAATGAAATGAACAAAGATAATAAAAAGTACAGTCAGGAATACAATATATTTAAGAAAGAAGTAAAAAATTACATCTATAATTCTTCTTTATGTAACACTGATTGAAAACATCGTTAATATCTTTTTTGTAATTTATTTATGTTATTCTAAAAATAATATTGATTAAAATAAAATAATCTATTATAAGACGTCACTCCCTATTATGTACACAAGAATTGTTTATTTCTTTTACGTAATGGGAAACGTTAATGTAAATATATGTAATTGAAAAATGTAAAAAATTGTATTTAATATTGTATTTAAATTTGTTATTAATAAATTTAAAAAAAAAAAATCTATTGCACCTATAACTTTAAGAAATCCTCTCATACAAAATAAGCCGGATATAACTACATTTGTTCTGGACACTGGCTTCATTATAATATAGTCCGGTGTTTTTCATGCCAATTGATGTTGATGTTGAAATAGTTTGGTGACTAAATTCGTGTATATCAGCAGAGTCGTCTTGAATCTGGAAGATTTATCAAAAGTTAATATCTATAGGCATCAAACATTTACGTATTTAAAATTGTCAAATGAATTGACAGAAACGATACTTACATATTACCAAAATTATTATTCATTACATACCTCATTACTACCCCAGTACCGAATAGCAAATAGGCCCTGGAGTTCTACTGGTATTTTCTCATCTCGTTTGTGTCCTTCCAAATCGAGTTTTACTAGAGTAATTATGCGCCTCATATTTTCCTTCGAAAAACAGTATTTCTCCTTGAATTCACTGTCTTAAAAATCTTAAAAAGAGTTGACTCTTTTTTTAATACAATTTTCGTGCACGAGAAGGTCGCATGCCTTCGAAAATGTTTAAAATTAAATAAAACTGTGACAAACTATTCATAAATAACGACAAATATGACAGATCGCATTCTAGGGCATATTTTTGACGGATAAGCTGCCGTGGCCGCCAGATATGACAACGTTTTCCTAGGAAACCACTCTCTAGTCACCGTTTCGGCGGCCGTTCACCGCATCACCGTTCGTACGGCCGTTAAGATATCGGCACCGTTTTCCTAGGAAACCCAAGCTTAAGGGGCGATTGACGTAGGAGGAGGCGAGAGTGCTGGCTGGCGATAGGGTCTCCTGAAGGCGTCTGGTAATGTCCACATGCTCCACTTTAGAGCGGATGTGGAAAAAAAGAAGTCGTATAATATAAGAAAAAAATGTAATCTACGCTTTTGAAATTAAATTTTCAATATTTTTCGGTTTTTAGAAATATGACGAGTTTTAACTTTTAAAAAATGGATTTACGTAGGTTTAATTTGGTGCCAAAGTTTCTGTATCCAATTAATTTCGAATCTCCAACACATCTTTAGAAGGTTCAAAGCGTCAACCGTGGTACAGTAAAACTTTGATATTTTACTATTTGAAAAAACGAAGTGTATAATTTACATCGCAAACGATGCCAGACCTTTTTTGGCACCTTCATTAACCCTCTTCCTGAAATGTGAAGCGGGCGTCACCCTGGAGAAATGTATGTTGCAAGTTGGGCCGGGCAACCCGTCCCCCTCTGCGGTGTTTCCACTTCACGGGTGTCAAGAAAAATCTCAACATTTACACAATGGTGTTTTGTTGCGAATGTTTTTTATTTTTCATTTCGAACGCCATTTATTCGGCCATTTTCCAGCCCGCTGGAGGGATTTGTTGCGGCAGGCCGCAGGCCGCACGCCCCCCCTCCCGTGACCGCGCTATAAATAAAGCATTCAGTCGACGACAGGATTAATAATGGCCCGCTCGATGGCCAAACACAGTGTTAGTTTTATATCGATAATTATTACTATCGGGAAATTTTACCCATGATTTTCAATCAACTTATTTATTTATTTATTTATTTATTCACACATATGTTCTACATTATTTAAAAACAAACAAATTACGTATCCCTAACTCTATGAGGCTAAGAGCCCTGTGTTGAGTTGGGAAACAATGTAATGGAAAGTGGAAGAATGTATGTTATTTAAAAATACTTAAAGTAAAAATTATTACATCAACAAGCATCGTAATAAACATCTAGGCAACACTTTTTATAGTATATAGGTATATAAAATGTCTTGCAGCAGTCTCTGGCAATGGTCTCTCCTTTTAGGTAAAATTCAAACTTGTACAATTCTCATAAAAATGGCTTTCGTTTTGGAGAACTCAATATGTATATCCAGAACATTAGGGCCACAATATATTTTTTTTTCTGAGCGAAAGTTGTACCTGTTTTTGGTTTTAAATAATTCAAATTACAGGAAAACCTCGTACGAGCAGTTTCCTCTTGTAATTCTATGACCAAAACTGTGTCAACAGATCTTTTTTTTAAATTTTGATATCCACTATCATCATAAATTGAAACAATGTATCAGATGGAAAGTTGGGGTTTGTTTTGTAATTGCATAATATAGATTTATTAAAATTTAGAGAACAGGTGGGTTTTGAGTGTTTTCTATAACATAACTCTCACCGTTTTGCACTTCTGCTAGAAGAGCATTGTATCGGACATCGCCCCTCGGATGGCAAAAGAGGCGGAATGCGGCGGCAAGTGCCGATCATTTGAAAACATTATCAAACCTAGCGACCCTTGTTGGGGCTCATAGACAAAGAAGGTTTCTGCACTAGAAAAAATGTTCGACTGAGCTGAAGCTTTGCGAATCGTCGCTAGGGCTACACGCGGCGCTTTAATCAGAGCGGCCGGCACCAGTGTTTTTACGAACTTTTCTATATGTTAGTTTTTTTGTGCATATTTTGGCTTGTAGTCTCAATTTTGTAATCTTATACGCTGCCTCTTTAATAAAGATGGTTAATTATGTCACTTGCGGGGGCAGACGTTAGAATATCGAGACTCTAGCCATAAATATGTATGGGATTATGAGGTACTAGGCCTCACAAAATCCCACTAAAACGTGTGTCACCTTTTTAACCAGTATGTTGAATTTTTTGCCGTGTTTATATATTAATTGGGACACGAGAATGATGCCTACATACTTCATTTTTATGTAAAATGTATACCGAGGGTGTTATTTGGCTTTAAAGTACTGATGTAAAAATAAAATATATAAATGTCCAGCCAATAAGAGAGCGTTCTACGAATTAATCTGGGGCAGCCCGACCCCCTCTCGCTCTCTCCTGCGGCTTATGTATGCTATCCCGCACCCTGTCCGACAGCGACACGGCGCAAATAATTTAATAGAGCCTGTGTGTTTTTTTATAAGTAAAATTGTGTATAAAATAAGCGTGTTTTATTGGAATTACGCCCTCTCCGCCGTCGACTCCGCCGCCTGCCCTTCTTGGAGGATATCACCGCCGACCCAGCCAGAGAAGTCTATCTCATCCGAGACAGCTGGACTACAGCAGCTACAGAGCTACCCTTATCTACAGTTTAAACACAGCGAGGTGTCGTGTATATGCATTCTATGCCAAGTGCAAATGCGCGTTCACAAAATTTAATGCGCTGGTTGCGTGCGGGTATAATAACTTTTTCGATGTAACTGATCTAAGCGTTTGACGTCTGTCAGCTAGTTCATCTGGAATGCAAGTTACATTAGATATTCCGGCGCAAAGTTGTGCAGTAACTTATACATAAGCCAAGATATGAAAACGTACTCAATATACCAGGTTTTATATATTCTTATTTTGTTCAAGATTATTTTTATAACGCAATTATAGAAATCCATTTTTCATTTTTTTTAATGTTCTCCATCTCTCTTGCAATATTTAAATAATCTCAAGAGTTCATCTTTGTTATAAAATCTGTTATAGTTATAATATAATAATAAAACTTACCCCGACATGCAATAAGCGTGTTATTTTGCCTTTGCCAATTACAAACATATCGTATTGTTAAAGAAATTATTGCTAGTAAAATTATAGACGTACTATTATACCAATTTAATTGGTTTTTGAATAAACAATGAATCGTATTATTTAGCACTCTGTTAATTTTGCAAATTAACAAAATACGCAGAATTCTATGATAGCAGATTTCACAATAATCCCTTTTGATTCTACAAATAAACACCAGCTCAACCAATATTAATTTGCGTCTTCAATAATAATGCGGCAAATTTATTTTATTGATTCGTAAAATGCAGTCAAGTATATTAAATTGATTCACGAAGTGTTTGTGTTATAAAATAAAAAAGAAATTCCCCACATATAAACCAGTCCAACGGAATATAATTCCTCTTCCAAATAAATCATTATTTAGTGGCTCGCAGTGAGCATAACGAAAGAGTCTTCGGACAAAGCCAATAAAATCAAAAAGGCAAACTTCTACTCCTTATATTTTATACACCCCTCTGGTGATGCGAGTAATCGGTCCAGATAATCGATTAATTTGCAGTTTTCCAATAAAAAACCGTAATTTGAATTAATTTTTCTCTTTATTTCGAATACAAACAGATGTACTCATACCTATTCATATCAGCTTCTTATTTCCTAGCGCATTCCACGCAACAATAATAACGCCTGTAGTGCCAGTCAAAAACAATTTTAATTCAGAACACGAATAACATTATACAAATGAAATGCTTTCAAGATACAAGAACAACGACGGAGCTGTGCCAGCGTCGTGAGACCGCCAGCTTCTCTTCCAGGTTACAGCATCACGTCACAACAAAACAGTCCACTCTAAATTACCCTCACCGGTACGAGGTATTTCTTCACACCTCGTCCACGCCGCACCACAGTCTTTGTTTACAAATATTTAGACGAATTAAAAATATTGTTGATAAATGTCATTCATAAGTTTATTTATTTTAAAATTTGAAGGGTTTGAATATAAATCAAATTTGTGTTTCGAATACATAACTTGTTAATGTCATCGACCCGTTATTTTCACTACCGATTTAAATCACTTGATAATTTCCATTGGATTTTGCACATCCCTACTCTCTTCCAAGCGATGATCCATTTGCAGCAATAAATGAGTCCCAGAGAAGCGATTCAATCTCCCAATAGATGGTGCCGCAGTCGGTAAATCCGAGAAGACAATATATCTCCACAACTTCACGCTTCGTAATCAATCATGATAGATACAGATATCCATCTGGACCCCGATTACAATAAGAAGCTAACAGTGTTACTTTCAATCCGTCTATCAGGTCAAATTAAATATTCCACACGAAAAATGTATTATTTATCTATAACATATTAAGACAATTTTAATTACAGGTTTTCGACGAGGATTTTTTTAATTTTCACCCATTTGCGTTCATAAAATTTAAGTATGTCAAATCTAAATGAAAAAAACTCTGTTGACTTTTCATTGTAATCGGGACCCTGGATGGATGCTTTTTTTTTTTTAGTAAAAAGAAATACTCGCGTTATTATGGTTTACTCAAATATTTCATTTTGAGGGGCATTTTCTACGAGTTGTAAATAACTCACTATTAGAAAATGGAAATCTAGTTGGGGTAGAGTGGAATTCGAACTACGGACCTTTAATCCGAGACACTAGCCACGAGAACACAACATTTTCATTTTCATTTTCATTTATTTATTCAGACATTTAGAACATTAAAGAAAAAAGACCCAATTCATTCTTAATACAATAATAGATCACAAATTACAGTAGATAGTTATGTTATTAAAATAATATAACAAAATGTAAAAAGAAAAATGAAAGGTTAGAAAGTCTTTCCTAAGGGAAGGCCCACTGTCGTGAAATATGTCGACATCCGAGGCGATGCGATTAAGTAGCAAAATTGCTCTACTAACCGGCAAAACCATTGGCAGGCTGGTTCTGCATCGCGGTAGGTAAAACAATCGATGCTGTCTTTGTTAAAGATAGTTATCAGGTACGAACAGACCTACATCCATCAGAATTTCTGAGTTATGTATGCGACCACCGATCACCTGGAAAAAGTGAACACCCAAATGAACGTCCCTCTTCCTCCATAATAACTGATAGCCTAGCATCCCCAGTAAAAAGTCAGTTGGAAAGAGCCAAGGATAATATCCATACTCTTTTAGGTACAGATAGCGCAGAAATTTTTTCTACACTCTCTCCATCAAAGAGTATCTAGTCTCATGTGGCGACCAAATAATGGAACAAAACTCCAAACGACTATTTACCGAGGAATTATACAATTTCCTCAGAATTTGAGTGTTAGAAAAGATCTCGGCATTTCTAAGAACAAAACCAAGCATTTTAAGGGAGTCATTAGATAGGTTAACCATGTGAAGATTAAAAGATAACTGAGCATCAAACAACACCCCGAGATCTCTGGACGTTGAAGCCCTTTTAAGCCTTACTCCGTCCATGAGATAACGATAGTATATTGTTTTGGATGCTCTTGTGTATGCCATTACAAAACGTTTGGAAACATTGAAGAATAATTTGTTTTGTTTGCTCCATTGAATTATATTTTGAATGTCACACTGAAGTTTAATACAATCTGAAGAAATCAGTATTTCACTAAAAATTTTTAGGTCGTCAGCCAATAAGAGAAAATTACAAAATTTTATGACTTTACCAATATCATTTATAAGAATTGAAAATAACATTGGTCCCGAATTAGATCCTTGAGGAACCCCTGAAGAAGTATTAAATGTTTTAGATTGATACAGTCCATATGACACATATTACTTACGATCTGTAAGATAATTTGTGAATAGCTTCAGAAGAATGTCACTTAAGCCAATCTTCTGAAGTTTCAGAAGCAAAAGTTGGTGATCTACCTTATCAAACGCTTTGGAAAAATCGTTGTACGAACAGTCTACTTGAGCACCTTTGTCGAGTGACTTAGTGACAAAATTCGTAAACACCATCAAATTTGTATTGGTTGAACGCCCAGACCGAAATCCATGTTGTTCGTTTGATATGAATGGTTCTAATTGGGGATTGACAAAATGATATATCAACAATTCAAATGCCTTTGCAGGAGCAGATAAAATTGCCACCGATGAATTGAATAAAGAAAGAATACTACCCTTTGCTTTTGCAATATAATTATAATTATTTTTAATTGATATTCACTTCGTAACACTTCATAATACATTATGATAAAATAAAAACTTTGTGATTAGTGTTACACATGTTTATTAAATTAAAATAAAAAAAACTAATGTTTCGGGAAAACGCTCTCCCCAAATACGGTTGATAGAAAACTAACATTATAAATACAAAATATTATTCGTAATCGTAGTGTTTGGCCATAGTGGCAAGCGTTTTGCAGTGCGGCGCGTTGACTCTTATCACTACATTTGTAATCAGATATTTTAATTCACCGCGCCCGTGGAGCACCGCAATCGCTCGCCACTATGGCGAAGCATTTTGAATCTTAACTAAAAAGAAACGATGAAAGCAGTGATAGAAAGATTGGTGAGTGGGTACTTCACTTATATTGATGATGGAAGAATTTAAGAATTATTTAAATGTATTGATTTTGAATAATGTAACATGCGTTATTAGTTTATCATTAAAATTTTAACCGTCAAATTAGTACTTTAAATTTAATTAAATTAACGGATGGTTCATTATCTTTGTCATCATCATCATTCCCTTTCTGCACCTAATGGTGCATAGGGTACTGAGTTAGTACACCAATCGCAACGTATCTTGATCATTTTTGTTACATGAAGGTAGGATGATCAGTCTCACGCTTCAGATACCAGTCCCGCGACTATGAAATATTACTGTACAATAACATACTTTTAAATAAATATTTCATATCAATCGTGTCGGGAATCGAGCCCGAGACCTCTAACTTGGTAGGCAAACGCGCTGATCATTACACCACGTGGCCGACAACGGATGGTCGGCGATATCATGAACTCAAATATTCCATACGAAAATGTAAGTATTTGAATAAAACTTCGTCCGTTACATGATTGGTAATATGAAACTCTCACGCCAATGACAATTAAAAATGTTGTACAAATTGAGAGATAATTATATTTCAATTTATCGACAAACATCCGTAATTCTCCCACTGTCCATCCTGTTGAAATTATGATTACTATTTATTTTTGCACCACAACAAGCCAGGAGGCCCAATTAAAGTAGTGAACAGCAATGTAAAATACCCAGGCGTGAGAGAAATCACATTTAATATAAGTGTTCTCATCGGGAATCAAACCCATTAGAACTAATATTGACTCTATAAATATATTCGGCATACTGAATGGTATAATCAATGTGACATCATTACTGGGATAGGTAAAATTTTATATTTCGACTCGTTGGTTGAGAAACAATCAAGTACTGTTCATCGATCAGCATATAACAAACCATGGTCTTAGTTCTCCAATGACCCGTCTTTGTTATATTTTTAATTCAAGACTATTTTTTTAATGCAACAATTGTTTCATGTTGGTATTTCAAGCAAGAATAATAATAAGAATTCTTCTTTTCCCAGAATTCTAAATAATTATAATACGTTTTTTACTGAAATAGATATATATTTCCTTACTTTGAACTAATTTTAAAAAAATGCTAGGACCCTAATTGAAAATAATCATTATAATATAATCTTACTGTGCCTACCTTATATTTTGTTTTTTTATAAACTTTATTATTGTAATTATTTTCTCTTGTTTGAAAGTAGAAAAGAGGAAATGCTGATCTGGGGTTACTCCGTATGGATCCGCCGGCGAAAAGATTTTTAAGTCCAAATAAACAATATTTTTTTTTATTATTTCATTATTATTAATA
The DNA here is from genome assembly GCF_059751315.1 of Micrasema longulum. Lineage (NCBI taxonomy): Eukaryota > Metazoa > Arthropoda > Insecta > Trichoptera > Brachycentridae > Micrasema > Micrasema longulum. The sequence goes on along the minus strand of NW_028277249.1, from coordinate 353,050 downwards.
TATTATTTTTTTACCTGTGGAATGATGCGTAATGGTTTTTTAAGGTACGCTTGTTTTTTTTTCTTTTTTTGACATTGTTTTTAGTAATGTATACAAAACTATAATTGTTTTATAATTTTGGTATATTTGTAAATATTTATTTTTTTGTTATAATGGCTGTTGTTTTCTTTTAATAAATATAATAAAATATTTTTTCAAAATTAAATACATATATCTGGACTTTTTTGGTTCATGTTTAAAAAGATTTAAACGAGCACTAAATAAAAAATCCAGATCTTGTTTTGCTTTCTCTTATGTTTGTCAATGCTTCATACATTATTTTTATTTTTTTAAACTTTTCTCATATTGTAATATTTTTCTCTATAAATAAATACTAATTTTGTCATGTACAGCTTCAGAATATAAACCTTAGAAGAGTATTAACGGCACGAATGCACACGCAGGAAACATCCTGATAAAGGAAATCGAGGGATGTTTGCCTAGTAGCCTTCTGATTAGTGTAATTTTCTACCATGCCCGAGGTCATAAGTTCAATTCCCAGAAAGTTCGATTTGAAATATTTGTTTAAATTGAAGATTTTCGCTGCAATAGTTTCTTCACTGGTGCTTGAAGCGATCCCTGATACACCACCAGCTGAGTATAAGATAATGGTGATAACAGTTTATAGTGGATTATAGTGACCCTCGTGATATGATGGCTAAGACCCTTGCCTCACTCACAACGGGTTCCAGGTTCGATTTTAAAAAAAACTGTCGTTTTTCTTAACTCTTAAAATACTGTAGTAAATAATGCTTTTGCGCACAGTGATGTAACATCGTGTTACCACAAGCAAAAGCAAGAATATTCTAAAGCTCAGACATTTGAAAAAAAAAATGACGTAAACATACAGTTTAATAACGCCTTTTCCATAATTTATGAAAAAAAATATAATTTAGCTCTGTTATGGCAAACATAATAATAAAAAAAATTCACCGCTCATAAGTAACGCGTGCGTCCCCCATCACTGTCAACAATTGATTGAATTTATTTTACACAACACCAGCTACGGCGGCTACAATACAGAGTCTCTATTTTCCTTGTTATGTGTTCTTTCTTCGTGCTCTCTCTAATATAGATATTTTGCTTTATTTGTGGACATCATTCTTTAGGTAGCAAAGACAAATATTTTGTTGTATTAAAATCCAGCAAAGTAATTCAAGTTTTACTGTTTAAATCCGTTGTGAAAATGTCCATTTGAAGAATGTAAAAAATACAACTTCATCATTTAAAAAAATAAATGAGACATATCAAGTCTTGTGTCGTATATCGACCAGTGTGACTAGTGTGAGTTAAGACTGCGTTTTTATTGATTTAAAATACAAATTTAATTAGGGCTTGTCTATTACAGGTGTAAAAATTGTTAGTAATTGTGAATTTTAACAGGTAAAATATTTATTTGAAAAATGGATACATAAATAATATGATTGTGGTTGTAAGTAGCTAAAATAGTATTTTCGTTTTAAGCTCAATAATAAAGATTTTTGTGGCAATCAAAAACTTGAGATCTGCCATGAGCTTTTTTGTTTGTCGGATTTAAGATTTCTCGGAGAGAAAATTTCAAATTTCTCTGTTTTCATTAGTTTTTTGTCCATTAAATCTGATGTGTTTTCTTGTTGACGTAGCCATGTTGTATAATGCATTAAACGTAAATATAATTCGAGGATTCATAAAATTGTTCTTTCAGAATGATTTTAAAGGAGAGAAACCTTTATTCCCTTAAATTTTGTTTTGAGTTGCCGTTTTATGTTTTAAAAATTATTTTAAAATAAAAAAAATATATTAAAAACCTTCTAAATTATTCAAATTTTTTTTCGCCAACTAAAAACTAAACGTAAACGCCGTAAACTCCTAATTTTAAAAAATTGACAAAAGTTGAGATAGATCACTAATTTGAATTTACATGAAAAAATAAGTTGGTTAAATTGATTAAACAAAAATATGCACGCTTTTTTGTGTATAGATATAATTGCTTAATTTTGTTTAAATTTGAAATAAAGCTCCTTTATTCTAGTCAATATAGTCAAAATTATCCCGCGTGCTTTTATGCTGAAATTAATTTTCTTCAAACCTGTTTTTTTAACATTCTTAACTGCTTTGATTTAGGCAGAGGAAACTTTTCGAACTCCGGAGTTTAATCTCTCGATTTGGAGATCGTGCTTTTGCGTAGCCGACCCCTCTGACTGGGATCAATTCCCTTAACACTTGCGCGAAATCGACAGTCCCAGTCAGTTTAGATGTCAAATAAAATCGTTCTTCTTTCGTTTATCTTACTCTCAAGTTCAAAATCAGAGAGTTTCATATGCGAGTGTAATGTAAGTTTAGTAAGAATGTTAGTTTAAATACAACGGATTTTTTTTTTCGTGATATAATTATATATATATATATATATTTAAAGTAAAAATAAATATCAATGATTGTATAATTTATCCAAATAATTCAATTTTGCTGGCCATTTTCAATGAGTCATAAATAATTCACTATTAGAAAATGGAAATCAAATTGAGGTAGAGTGGGGTTCGAAACTTGGACCTCTGAAACGTGAGTCCGCAACACTAGCCACGGGACTACAACTCGATCCGTAATAGTCTATAATCAGACTTATGTTAACAGTTCTTTTTTTACACTATTTCTGCTCTGTAAGTATTCAAATTGATCTTTAATATTTTCAGTTTGTTCAAATTGTTTTAGACAAGTTCTGTATTTCACCGCTTAGGTAATTACTAAACCTTTATATTTAAAGCATCATGTAACAGTTCTGTTACAATTCATTTCAGAGCTTACAAAATTCAAAATGAACCTTGAATTTAGTTTTTAATCAATGTTTCACTTCAGGTACACAACATTCAGTGCAAATTAAGTGCATTTTCTCAGAAACGGATGATGAGAGTTGCTAGAAAGTTCGTTTGAGATTCATCCGCATTTAACTAACAGGGCCGCGTATTTGATTTTTTTGGAAAATCTTATAAGAAAATTTTATATTATTTATTCTTGCACCACAACAGGCCAGGAGGCCCAATTACGGTGGTGAATTATTTCACAAAACACCCAGGCTTGAGAACAATCTATTTTTTTTTTGTATTCTCACCGGGAATCGAACCCAGAACCTTCCGTGCGTGCGTCAAGCGTCTTGACCACTACACCACGGAGGCCACCTTATATACATACTTGCGATTTGGAAAATATTTGGCGCTTTGTTAAAATAATCAAAACAATTGTGTAAACGTATGGCAACGGCATTTAAGCACAATTTGACGTATTTCACACTCCAATTTTCTACCGTTTTTTTCACTTAATGAAAATTTTGACAAGCTAAATGATTCGTGTTGCATTATTTGCAAAAAGCTATAAACACACCGGGGTATTTCTGTATTTTAAAGAAGTTGAGATAACTAGAGTAAAAATTGGGTCAAGATTAACATATTTCATGTGTTCGTCTCAAAACTGTTGTCCATCTCTGTTGTATAATGTCAAATAATTGATGTAACGCTTGAACAACGCTCGCAAACTGTGGAAATTAAATTTAGTTAGCTAAATGTATGTGGTTCTTCGTGAAACCGTGGATTTACTGCGTGTCACGTTTGGCGACAACGTTATTTCTAAAAATAGTCATGTTAATTGTTCTCCATGATCCTGTGATTTGACCCCATCGGATTATTTTCTATAAGATTTCGTTAAGTTCATGGTCGATGAAAACAAAACAATAACTCTTGAAGTTTTGGAAGCCTATACAACATTTGCCATTTCGAAAACAACGCCGAATTCGTTGGAAAACGTGGCCAAAAATTAGACCGATAGGATGCGGTATATTACTAATATATAACTAAGCTAATCGTGCAGGACGTTACATTTGGCGGCCTCCGTGGTGTAGTGGTCAAGACGCTTGACTCACGCACGGAAGGTTCCGGGTTCGATTCCCGGTGAGAACACAAAAATTTAAATGTGATTTTTCTCAAGCCTGGGTGCTCTGTGATGTAATTCACCACTGTAATTAGGCCTCCTGGCCTGTTGTGGTGCAAAAAAAAAATGTAAAAAAAAAATGACATCATTTATTAAAATAAAAGTTATATTTAGTTTTTCGACCATGATAAAAAAAAATGTTGCAACAAATATTTGCGTCTTTTATTTCATTTTAATGTTGTATAACGCTTAATACAGTGGAACTCCGTTTATCCGAACTTCAGTCATCACGATTGATAAATATCCGGATCGTTATAAAGAAATTTTAAAAAGTCGATATACTATTACTACTACCATCACGCCATTTCCCCGTAGGGGTAGGCAGAGAGAATGGACCGCCACACACGTCTATCCTGGTATACATTCCTAGCTTCTTCCACATTCATACATCTTGTCATACATGCCCTTCGGTTCTATCGGCTTTTGACATGACCAGACTTAAGATTTTGGTTTATCTGATCATGCCACGTCTTCCTTGGTCAATATAATAGCAAAAAAATGCTCGTAAACGAGTTTATTCGTCAAAGCAATTGACTTGTTGTTGCTGGACATGTTTAAGTAGGTTTTTGATGTTATTCCAACTCACTGTATTATACCTATCGAGAGCAATAAAAACATTTTTAAAAAAATTATACGCCTCCACTCGTTTGAGAGTGATTTTGGCTCTTAGAAACAAGAATAAGAAATTTAAATAATATACGCTTCAGTGAACGACAAAAAAAACCATACCCACAAAAAAATATAATTTACTGTGAGGTAGTTAAAATCAGTATGATTTCATACTACATACTGTTATAATCAGTATGCTCAATACTTTTTAGTTATGTGACAATACAATATTATTATCGGCCAAATTAAACGTAAACATAACATGAAATTTTGGGCCAAAAGTAAAGAGGGATATTCAATTAGACTTATTAATTAAATTTGGCAAATAATATTAAACAAGTTCAAATATTTTTATTATTTGTCCTTAAGAATTTAGTCAGAAGTAAATAGGTATCCAAATCATTCTGGGAGAGTAAAAATTTTACATTAAGAGGGAACGTATTATATTCTTCACAAATATTTTGAAGGAATTCGCTTCTATCGTAGAGGGGACAGTCAAAGAACAGATGATCTAATGTCTCATCGTCATTTTAACAAAGACACAATAAAAACATTATCGTAGAGCAAATTTTGAGACTATCCTAATCAAAAGATGCTCCGTATTCATTTTACAATGCACTAGTTTTATGATTCCCTGGAAAAACGCATAAACATTTTTTTTTCTAAATGAAACAATTTTCCGATATTCTGCGTACAAATATAACGTCTGTCAATCATTAATCCGAAGAATTTGAGTTTTACTGTTTGTATGAATGTGCAATGTGCAAGGAATGTATTACAAATGTCCCAACTGAATACGGATTTTCTAGCGATTCGGGGCAATTTCACGTACATGGGTCGTTCCAGATTATGTCACTATGAGATGTTATTTTATTTATTAATTTTGTTGTAATAAATTTGAAAGAAATATTACATGAACCTATTTTACTACTCACATTATTGGGCTATTTGTAAAAAGAAGTTTCTTCAAAATAAATCATTTTATCTCATAAACCCATTTATAAACCTATTCGCCAAACCGTGTTTTTGACGTTCTAATCCGTAATACAAAAAAATATTATACCCCATCTTCTGTAAAAGTGAAATAATTCCGGTTTATCAAGATGTTTACGGACGTGTCAAGTGAGCGATTCTAAAGTATATTTATTTTATTTGTTTATTTATTTTCGAACAATCATAACAAGAAGTTTTTTTTTTTACAATTTAAAACTATTTTCAGGCGGAGTCTAGTACGTAGGTGAAATAATTTGGTCAGAATGTCACCAGCATAAATAAGGGTCTCAGCTCATTAAAATTACAAAGATCAACATATCGTCGTTTAAGTTCGTCTTTGTCCAACAGACCCAAACATAAATCTACAGAAATAGAACTTCAAAGTTTTTTTTACGAAATATGAATAAAAATATATTTTTTTTTATAGAAAATAAATATTTGCGTTCTTATGATTTACCCATATATTTAATTTTGAGGGCCATTTTCAACGAGTTGTAAATAACTCACTATTAGAAAATGGGAATCAAGTTGGGATAGAGTGGAATTCGAGCCATAGACCTTTGGTCCGTGAGTCCGAGACTATGTCTGACTGCTTCCTGCATAACTTGTTTTATTTGGAGTATACATTTTTGCTTAAAAAAATACAGTCTGAATAACTAAAATTAAAATAAAAGTTGAAATGTCATCTTAACAATATCGCTCCAGATACATAATTAGGAAGTATTATTACGAATTACCTTAGGTTCTCTAGTATTCTTTGCGACACCATTTCAAGTGCTTTTAAAATCTATATATTTTCAATAATTATGAGTTTTATTCCTCTCACTGAATACTCTGAATGGAAAGTACATCATTTAACCTTATGCTAAATGTTCAAGTGCTCCAATTAGCGTAGTCTCCCGTCTGTCAGCAGGAGGAGCGCAAGCTCGGGGCAGACGTTTTCATAAAATTTCCAAGCACGTATTTTAAATCCGCACTCTTCCACATACTTGACCCAATTAGGAGCAATGCTCAGCTCAACCGGTATGCGTTTCCCTCGGGTTCTTGGCTCGCAAAACCATTTAGCGATCAATTTTAAGCTTCAAGTAGGTACTCATAATTAGCGGACGAATTCAAATTTCGTTAAATACAATCAAATTTTGAATACATAAAACAAAGAACTTTAATATTTATTTATTTATTTATTTTTAAGAAACAAAAAGTTGACTATATAAAAGTTGATAGACCAGCAAAGTTTCCAAATAAAAATCAAACAACAACGTTTGATTATGTCCAAATGCTTGTAGACTGGCTGGATTTCCTCCCTAGGGAATTGTTCATATTTAAATATATTTCAACAGAGAGGGAAAACATTTTCGAAAAGGGAATATGGAAGTCTAGGCATTTACAGGGCATATGACCTGTCATTGGCTGGTTTAAGTGGCCACTTTACACACTGTGTAACATTCACCATTCTACCCATGTTTGAACATCTACACTTCCTCCACTCTTCTATCTGTTGACTTTTGTGAAGTAAAATAGCTAAAACCTTTATCAAGGGGGTGAGATTCATCCGGCTGAACCAAATCACCTACTAGGCAACGCCTGAAAACAATTTTACAATTTTTATACTTCTTTAAAAATAAGCTACTTACTTTTCATCCCGAAAAAATGGATAACTACACTTAAAAAATAATAAAATAAAATACAGTTACTTTGGAGGAAATTATTTTTAAATGATCAGGCGGCAAGGAGAAGGAATCAATTTGAAATTAATTCTATTAATTTCTAAAATTGACTAGCTTTATTCAAGGTTTAATTCCTATTTAGGTAGAGGTACGAGTACATAATTGATTTTAAAGTTAGTTTAAACTCAATACTTCATTATTTCTGGACTCCTGAATTGTACAACTAATCACAACGGGACATTGGTGAATGCAAGCCATAGTTTGTGCTGTGTTGATCGAGGAATGGCACATTATTATTTTGCAACCGGTGGATAGGAGCATTGAATGCCACTTGTTCCAGTAACGATGATACATCAATTAAGCCATTCAGTAAATTGAACATGAATATGGAGTCAATGTTATTTCTACGTTTTTGTAGATTTGAGATTTGACATTTCTCTGTAAGTGTAGTCTCCCCTCCCGAGGCCAATCATCTACTTGCAAACAATGTTGCACAGCTTCGATATGATTTATCCGGCCTACATAGAAGGGAGATCATTTCACAGATGCATATTCTAAAAGAAGACGAACAAGTGAGTAATAAAGTATGAACTTCATTTAATCTATAAAAAAAATCTAGTGTATGTAGACTCTTGTTTAAAACATTAAAATAATAAAATACGTGTAGATTATATATCTTATCAATAAGCTAAACAGAAATCAATATTCGTATTATATATTCGTATTCGATACTCTACCTATACAAATACATATAATGGATATTCTAAAAATATATTTTCTTCTTCCTGTGCCATGGGAGCGGACATGGAATGATGATGTGCCATATCAGGTCCTCCCGACGTTAGGGATCACTCGGGAGTAGGCATCCTTGTCCTACGCCAACCGGAACAGCTCCTCAACCCCGTGCATTCCCACCCAGTAGCCACTCAGCCAGGACATCTGTCGCCTTCCAATCAAGAAGAATGATTTCATGTTGTTGAATGATGATTGTGCTATCTCTATTCTGCATCTCATTTCCCTATCTGGGTCCAGATCAGAAGTGATTTGACTGCCGAGGTTAAGTTAGTCACTCTCGATTATTTTACCATACAGCACTATTGTGAGGGTTTCAGCTATACACCATCTTTGTTTTAGTCAAATTGATGTTCAATCCCAGTACTCTCTATAACCGTTCATCAAGGATTCAATAGTTTAAAAAGGTAGTATTGTAGAACGCTGGAAATGAACGCCTCCACATTCACGTTTTTGGTAACTACACTTACAATATTTGTGTTTTGTTATGTTCATTGGAAAGTTTTAGAACAATTTTAAAAAAATGCACAGAGATTGCACAATTGCTCACTCACTTTGTGCATCTGGACGAAATGAATTTAAGCACGCGAATTGATTTTGATGGTGAATAAAATTAAATAATTAATTTTCATTGCGTATATTTTTATAATTTTTGTAATGTTCCATAATGTAAACTTTTTATAATTTATTGTTTTCTCTCATGAGTTTTTTTCTTCTAGTATTGATTTGTAAACTTTTTTATAACATGCTAATCTTTATGAGGTGTACGAAATTTAATGTGGAATATATTTATCTATAATCTATATAACTATATATATACTTTCATATTCCCTTATTTAAGGTATTCTCCATCCCTGTTGTAATTTGTTAATCCTAATGACTCCCAAGGGGGTGAAATCCAGTCTTTTATCTACGATAAAGGTTTCAGCTCTTTAACTTTACTTAAATTAACAAATGGAAGAATTTAAGAAATATGGATGTTTTAACATAAGCAAAATCGTGAATGTTACACAGTGTGTAAAGTGGCCACTTAAACCAGCCAATGACAGTTTATAAGCCCTGTAAATGCCTAGACCTCTATATTTCCTTATTTAAGGTATTCTCCATCCCTGTTGTAATTTGTTAATCTTAATGACTCCCGAGGGGGTGAAATCCAGTCTTTTGTCTACGAACATTTCGACTAACTCAAATATTGTAGAGATAGATAACATTTAAGGTAACTGTGTAAATGTTTTTCAAAATATAACAGTTATCATAAAACAAAGGTTAATTGAATAATTATGTTTCGTGTGACTTCAATATATCACCGCCTTATTAAATTAGTATTTGGTTGGTTGCGTGGAACTCTCCTTATGAGAAAAACCTGTAGGGAGACTATTTAGTATTCAGCTTGCACATAAACTGGAGTCGTAAACAAAATGTAATAAATATTTCCCCGATATAGTGTTGTCACTCATAGAGCGAGGAACATACGCCGTAGCTTGAAACACACAGCATTCTGCCTGAAATATATGTATATTCGCGTTTTATTATCCCGTATGTGTCACCAGATACAAAGAACCATTTCCAGATGTCACCATCTACCCTTCATTTTTCTTCCTGCAAGATTGTGAAAGATGTAAATTGGATTTTTCATTTCCTCTTTTGACATTGTATCAGTCAAACGTACGCACTTTTATGTTTTCAGTTTTTCGTTTCAAACTAAATTGACCATTCCAAAAATATGTTTTACTTAAACAATATAATCACGTTGTTAAAATACAAGATTAACTAACATTTTCTGAAAGTTAAAATTGCGTGCAAACGGAATAACAAAAAATCAGTTTTTGGTTTAAAACCATAAATTTTATGAGCCTAAATTTTAATTTATCATCAAAAACTCTTAATTTAAAAGGTAATTGTAATTTATCATAGAAATTAAAGACACTTTATATTAAAACAAACTAACCGTATTACAAAATACAATTTTAAGAATTATTTTGAAAAACCAAACTGATACACAAGTGTAAATTTAAGGTTAATGAAATTAAAGAACCAACATACTTTATACTAGTAAAAAATGTTTTACATTATGACGATATTTGTGTATAATATTATCAATTCTAAAAAAACAGTTTTTTGAAAAAATAAATTTAAAAGCCATCATCAGCATGATCACAATACTAGAGAAAAGATAAAAGTCAGACTCCCATTTAGAAAAAAAAGAATGTCAGATTTTTTTTTTATAAAAGGCAGTTAAATAATATTTTGAAATGGGAAAAAAACTGAATTTAAACAGAAGGTTAATAAACCATTTATATATATAAAATTCATGTACCATAGGATAAAAAATAGTCCAGAAACCGAAATCAAACGAACGGAAATCAAACGAAGACGACTAAACTACTCTTTAACGAGTAGTTTTACGTTTTAACCCATTAGTTTCTTTGTAGACATCGCTCAGTACGCAACTCCCAATTTCAATTCTACTATGCCGTGTTGTGTCGTTTTAAAGTGTAAAAAAATTGCTGAGATCAACAAGAAACAGGATGGGATCACATTTCATATGTAAGTAGCAAATGCGTGTGTTAGTAGCAAATGCATGTGTAAGTAGCAAATTCATTACTCAAAAATTGTAATAATTTTCCACCTGTCAGATTGTCAAAGAAAACAAAATGGACATTTTGTTACTGCATTTTGAGGAGAAATGTTTTTATGACAAAAAATGTCATTTATCTAAAATAAATATAAAATTCTAATGATTAGTTCTGTTCCTAAAATGCAATATTACAAAAAGCTTACTCGACTAAGAGGAAATTAAAATTATCGGGTGGACTGTATTGATATGTTCTCATGAAATAGGTATTATTTATAAGAATGAGGAATATGGTAAAAAGTTTTACTGAACTCTCCATTCAAAAAAAGTTGTTGATGTCTTTCTATTAAAAACAACTAATATGGCTTTTTTTTGGACAAGGCAAAAACTTTTAATTTCTTTCTCTTTTATGCAACATTCTTTGAAATCCGGCACCTCGGTATCTATTTAAGAATTAAGTTTAACTTTTCAATCATGGACTAGCACTTTGCTCATCTAATGAGAGAACTAACGAAAATTGGACCTCTTGGATTAAACAACACCGTGTAAACATTGGACCCACATTATCTTTAAAACATCAAATATTATTTAACATGATATAAACTATCCGTTTTATGTAACAATAAAAATTGTTTTTTTTTTAAAGTTCAAAGTTTATTAATTCAACTACTCTTATTAAATGACCCTTTACTCTACTTTGTTGTGTCAATCAATGTTTCCGCGAGTTCAAAAAGATTTTATATAAATTTAAAAAATGATTTTTTTAAATATAGTTATCTAACATTTGTGTTATGATTATATTATTCGCTATCTGACAACATTACGCGGTGACTTCAAGCATGCACGCGGTGAAAGTGGGGCAAAGTGGAAGGATTTTCGGACACAGTCCGATGAATTCAAATATGAGACTACGCTCCTTCTAGACTATTCTTAATTCTATGGTATGTACATTGTTATTATGAGAGCACACATAATAAATTGTTTATGTGTGCCCTATTTCAATCGAATATAAAAAAATATATTTAATGCTTTTCTTGATGCTTGGCAATCGCGATAGGAATGTACCTCATTCTTTTTTTCCCTTTAATCTGCCAGCCCTTAAAATCTTCTTAAGTTATCCCTGATCATTGGACGACGCAGTTTTTATCAGGTCATTAATGACAACTTATTTGTTTTTAATATTGTTGATTTTCCTTCGTGCTGCTACGGATATCTTCATCAATTTTCTGAACACACCATGTGGTCTTGTCTCTTCCCTCCTCTCTATAATTACCAAATGAAGCTTCTCGCTACTATATATGGTCCTGTCGGATATATCTGGCGGCTTCCGAAAAAAAATTCAAAAAAAGTTTCGGCAAATTGATCACGCCCAATCAATTTCATCCCAGTCAGTGAAGAATTCTCTTCCCTCTTTTCTCAATTCAATGGAGTGCATATGAAATATTTGGATTACCTTCTTTCAGAACAAATATGCTAAGACTACTAGACTACAGAGAGATTATTTGGGGAGCTTTTCTCATTCGACAACGAACAATATTTCTGTGTATGTGGACACCGCTAAGGACATTTATGTCATCAGAAGCGGTGTGCGGTATGTGATGAGCAAGTTGTGCCATATTTGAAGATTCGAAATAAATAAAATGAATATGAATTAATAAATTGATACTTTAATCCGTTACCTTAGAATAAGCAGTGGTGCAGTGAAATTGTGATCATCCTTTTTTCTTATGTTTGCATCGGATATCATATAGAGAATTGAATGTGGTTATAAAAACAAATCACGAACACCAACATACTACGTGAAAAAACTCCATCGAGTATGGGTAACTTGAGTTCAGAAAATGATCAGCTAATCAGAAATGTCTCTTTTCATCTTATCAACATTATGTGTATGTCTTTCTTAGTGTTCTAATTAGATAACATCTATTTTTCTCAAATGAATGTTTTTTATTGCATATTTTTCTTACATTGATTGACAAAAAAAATAATTTAAAATGACCTAATGTACCTTAGTATGTGGTTTATATTTTTTTCTGTGTGTTCAGGTAAATTTGTAGATTATTTATTTATTTATTTATTTATTAACGGACATTGTCCATGTATACAATTTATAAGGTTTAAATATTACAATAAAAGAGTAGTTTAAAACATTTAAAGAAAAAAGAAAGAAGCATTGACAAACATAAGGGACATCGAGACAAGATCTGGACTATTTATTTAGTGCTCGTTTAAATCGTTGTAAACTTAAACCAAAAAAGTCCAGATCCTGTCTTGAGTTAACAATACGACAAAGGCGGGTCATTGGAGAATTTAGGCCATAGTTTGTTCTATGCTGATCGATGAACAGTACTTCATTGTTTCTCAATCTACGAGTCGGAATATTGAATTTTACTTGTCCCGGTAATGATGGAACATCGATTATACTATTTAGTATGCCGAACATATATATGGAGTCAATATTAGTTCTACGTTTTTGTAGACTAGAAATATTTAACATTGACTCTATTTCAGCATAAGAATAATTATCTCTCTCTAGTCCAAGCATCCACGCTATTTTTCGAAGCAAGCGATGTTGGACTGATTCAATGTGATTTATGTGATTGACATAGAATGGAGACCAGACCACTGAGGCATATTCAAGAAGAGGGCGAACAGTTGAGCAATAAAGAGTTTTGATTGTACGGACATTAGTAAAATCAGAGGATATTCTGTTAATGAAGCCAAGTAATTTCAGTGATTTATTTACTGTATTATCTATATGCTCGTTGTATGTCAGTTTATAGTCCAAAACAACTCCTAAATCTCTGATGGACTTGACTACATCAATTTTGGAGTTTTCTAATAGGTACTCGAAGGAAATTGGTTGTTTTGTTCTATGAAATGACATTATTTTGCATTTTTTAATATTGAGTTCTAATTTATTGACTTTACACCATCGGTTAAAAGAGTTAATGTCTGATTGAAGAAGAAAGCAGTCTTGTAAAGTTTTAATTATTTTGAGAATTTTGTTGTCGTCCGCGAAGAGCCAAAAACGAGAGTAAGAGAAAGATTTAGCAACATCATTAATAAACAAATTGAAAAGCAGGGGTGCCAAATGAGCACCCTGAGGTACACCCGATGTAACATCAATACTGGTTGATAAATAGTTATTTATCCGAACATTTTGTGTCCTACTAGTTAGATACGATTTAATAAATGATAGTAATGGATCTCTTATTCCCAAGGCATGTAATTTATACATGAGAATTTTATGATCTACTTTGTCAAATGCCTTAGAAAAATCTGTATAAAGAACATCAATCTGCTGACCATTTTCGAGTGCTTTGACAATAACCTGGGTATAATCTACCAGGTTAGAGGTGGTTGATCTGGCAGATCTAAATCCATGCTGTTCATCGATCAGTATATTCTTAAACATGGGCGTGATTTTGCTAGCAATTATAGCTTCAAACATTTTAGGGATACAAGATAATGTTGAGATAGGCCTATAATTGCTAACATTAGATTTATCACCTGATTTAAAAATAGGCCTTATATAACTTATCTTCCATAAGATTACAAAAATAAATCATGGACATACTTATAGCAGTACCAAGATATTAATTAATATAATAAAATATGCTATGCCGCGCCGGTCGCATCACAAGGACGGGCGATTATTTAAAATCCCCGGAAAAAAATAAAATTTCAATGAATATTATTTGCAATCATGCATGTTTATTAGAACGTTTTTACTTTTATCACACAATAAGATAAGAAGGACAAAGTTAATGCGTTTAATGACATTTATTAAGTCATAATGGATATTTTCTTAGTGTCTTTTATGAAAATAATTCTTGCTCAAAATAAAGTACCTTCAGAGTAAAGAGCATTTCCATGTAATGATAATCTATGGCTTTAGTTACATTTTACATTTTCCTCGTCAACTTAGCTGTGGAAGACAAAAACGGATATTTTAAGAAAGATTGATCGAAACTTTCGATGGAATTTGTAAACAAAAAGTGATCCCTCCCGCAGTGCTTCGTATTTTGTACTTGCAGTAAATAATATGAGAAATTTCTATCAATTATTCAAGAAGAAGATTAGGGGATGTATCAGGAACGATACCCTCGATCTAAGTGAGTGCTTATACTCGGTAACTTTTGTACTCGGTAAAGGCGTGTCCAGGGTACGGGCCTAGCGTGATGACGACGGCGGGCACGAAATTCCAAGTACGAAAACGTATGAAAAAAGCTCACATATGACCATAGCGCCAAGCCTGTGGCGGACGCGACAAGCCAATGCTCGAGGCCTGAAAGCGAGCGATTCTACCACATATTTCTAATCACCCGTTGCGGCCACGTCCTCGGGCCTAACTAGCGAGTGGCAAATAAGCTACCTTTGTATAGTCGTATGAACGCCAAGCGGGAGGACCAAACCCGTCAAAGACTTAAACAATTTTTTCTACCAATAAGAATTAAACAATTTTTTCTACCAATAAAATGAAAACGAAAAAAATTATAAACGCAAAACAATAAAAAACTTCGATTTGGAAGAGTAAATATCGCTAGCGTATAAATGTAACAATAATGTTTATTTTGATAATTCATCTTAAAAAACGTTTTTATTAAGTATTATAAATTTTTTAATGGTATTTAAAACGTTTTCATTTATTATAATTCTGTTCTCGGTTTCGCCTTCAATTATTACAATATTTCAATGTTCTGTATGTATTACGTAAAAACTGTATTTTTTCTTCTTCTTTTAATTATACATTTGTACTTACAATTAGTTTAAATAACTAATTTCGTATTTGCAGGTATTTTTAAAATTTAAAATAATGATCAGCGCACTAAGGACAATAGTTATTTTAAAAATTATGTCAATTGAAGCTAAACTAGCAAGGCACATAGATTTTTTTTTTCAATTAAAAAAAAAATATTTGCGTTCTTATAATTTACCCAAATATTTTATTTTGAGGGCCATTTTCAACGAGTTGTAAATAACTCGCTATTAGAAAATGGAATCAAGTTGGGCTAGAGTGGGATTCGAACCCCGGACCTTTGGTCTGTGAGTCCGAAACACTAGACACGGGACCACAACCCGATATTTAGTCCCGATATTTAGTCCTGATATTTAGTCCCAACACTTAAATATGGAAGTGAAACATGGATCTGGCAGAGAAAAGATAAAAGCTGAGTGAACGCGGTCAAAATGCGATCGCTTAGACGACTGTGTAGGAAATGAATGTATGCTAGGGTTACAAATTACGAAATCAGGCCAGAGTGTAAATCTGAGTCAGATATAATTGGTAAGAAATGGTTTTTGAGATGGTTTGGTTATGTGGAACAAATGGATGACGAAAAAATGGTAAAACAGGTAAACATGACGAGAAAGAACGGTAACGTGGGACGAGGACGACCAAGAAAGACGTGGCATGATCAGGTAAACAAAAATCTGAGGTCTGCTCATATCCAAAGCAGGCAAAACCAAAGGGCATGTATGACAAGATGTATGAATGTCGAAGAAGCTAAAAATGTATGCCAGGATAGACGTGTGTGGTGGCCCATTCTCCATACCTACCCCTACGGGGAAACGGCGTATGTTAGTAGTAGTAGTAGTCTGAGGGTATTATTTAGAGAGTTTATTTGTTTAAAACTATGTAAATACGTCCAAAACATAAAAATAGGTAAGCATTAGGCATGACTGAACGTTTGTTCATGATTTAAGTGTCATAATTTTAGAGGGCTCAGGGTGCGTTTATGTGTATTAAAGGCCCATGGTTTTATCTCCCTGCGCTGAAGGTGGCGCTAGTTATTTATTAATGACAATAAATTTTATTATTTTCAACATTCCGAAAATAATTAGATTGCTTCCTTAATATTTTTTTTTTAAATCTTTATTATGCATATCAAATACAGAGCCATTTCTTATAATTTTATCCCTAAGTGGTGCTTTACAAATACATGAATATTGATGTTAATTTGTATTATTGATAATTTTTATAGCGCATTTGAGATCCTTATAAACTGAAGCTCGAAAAGCCGACCACCTGACCCCCTTGGGCCGGTTAGATGACGCATAAAGGACTGAATTTAGTAGCATGTTACAGTTGCCAACAGCTGACTGTTATTATTTCAAATTAAATATTTTTTATTTTTAATCAATTTTAATCGCATAATAGCCGAACTTTTTGACTAGGTATTCAATTTGTCTGGTCAATTTGTGTAGTTTTGGTGGTATTATTTTGAGTGATATATCATTCTTTATATCATTTAAAATACTCCGAAGAACAAAAAATAAATTGTAAAGGTGGGTGTGATGTTCCCGAGACCCTAAACAACAAGGGCACGTAGGGCTGATCAAAAGAGTCCCGGAGGGCCGATAACATGGGATAAGTTTCCTAGCGTGTAATAGTCGGCTATCGCTAAACAGTGCTTACGTGATTCTATCAGAGGATATGTTTTGCTATCGATTACAATAACAACTGCGGTTTCATTAAATATGTGCAAATTTCCTTTGAGAAATTAGGATTAAATATTTAACTGTGATTACATTGGGTAAGATGCTTGTATTATGATAGCAAGAAGCCAAAAGCATTATTCACCAATAAAAAAGGTAACATAACGTGTTCAAGTAGTAATCAATATATTACGCTTTTATTACAAAAGGTAATTTGATTGTTGTATTTTCTAGAGTTTTCGGGATTAATTTTAAAAATACCTTTCACGTAGTCTTATCACGTTTTTAGTTCTGAAATAAAAATGTTCGTAATTCAATTACCTAACGTAGTTTATGGAATTCTTATTTTAATGGAAGTGTACAACGTAAGACGAAGTCGTATTTGAATGAGGAATTCCACTGTTTTCTATTTTTTTTTTCTATTAGCTTTTTTTTTGTGCGTTATTTACAAAGATATGATTTTTTAATGTTACATTTATCAAATTCCGCGCCAAATGACAGTAATAAATGTGTCACTTTTCAGTAGTAACGTCATGAAACGGTTGGCGTTCTTACTTTCACTGACCGCGGTAAGTTGAATTTCTCCGGCCAATAACAAAACTGACAAGAATCTATGGAATATTGCTTTGATAACTTCATTTAATTGATCGTAATTTGCTCATTTCTATATTATGGTTGTTTTTATGAACGTTTCGATTAAGAAAAACCTAGAAAGTTGACATAATCTCTGGTCGAAAGGTCAACAAAGTATTATTTGCCGGATTTCAGGTAGTAGATCGTAATTGAATTATTCGCAATCACAAATTATACTCTTTTATTTCTATGGTCAAAACGTTTCTTACAAGGTGCGGGGGTTTTAAAGCGGAAATCGTAAATACTACACGTAGATATAAGGAGTGACGTCATTATTTACGATTTTAAAATGAATACTGTTTTTAACATTTTTTATTTATTTTTGCGTGCGTTTTTGAGATATTTCATCCTACTCCAAATTTTTTTAATATTCACGAGTAAACAAAAACATTTTTAAAATTTAATTCCGGGTTGGGCTGGAATTCCTCATTATAATTAACCTAACTAGTGTTTTAATAATTACACTTTAAGATCAATTGAATATTGATTAGGGAATGACATGTCATCTTTACTCCAACGGGTTCCTGCTGTCGTGGAAGACTTCGATTGAGATTTTTCGCTTTTGTTCTAGGGTTTCTAATATTTCAGATAAAACTTAGGATCAGTTTGTGTCTTTCTATGAATTTAAATGTAAGCGTCTTGACATGTAGAAAAAATATTGTTTTTATGAAAGCAAAAAGAAAAGTTAACCATCTTAAAGCACTCAATGATACTGCAGAAAGAATTTTGAAACAAATGCAAGATTTTTATGGGAAAATAACGGAAAAAAACAAACATAAGCAGTACTTTTTACGCTGTGTTCTGAAACACAAAAAAACTGTATCCTGACTGCAAAACGGAACGAAAGAGAAAATATTCCCATAAACTATTATTTTTCTGGTTCAAATATATTTCTCCGTTATTCATAAATGTTTTGGTTTATTTTGTCACTTCAGAACAATGAAATATTTTGATCTACCATCATAGCTAGAAGAGGTGAATTTCTCTTATTTTGAAAAACTTTGGGGCCTTGTTGGCACGGGTTAGAATCATCGTGCATGGATGAAATATCGTATCTTAATAGGCCATGGTAGTTATAAAAAAGATAGGGCAAATGCGTTTTCAAAATCAATAAAAATGTTTTTCTGTCATATAACGCACATCCTAATGAACATATTAAAAATATATGAAGAACAATTAAACGTAGTTTTACAGAAAACAGCCAGCCATGGCCATAGAAAAGTGAAGCTGAGATAATAGCCATTTTGTGAAAAAAATGAATTATAAAATCTACACAATAGTTTGAATGTTTTTGACTTTAACAAACGATAAATAATGAATACGTTAGTTTTTTTATATATTAAAAACAAGAATCTTATTGTGTATTTGACCAGTTTAAAATATTTTTAAAGTACCTTAAGATTTTTCTAGTTTTGTGGGTGTTTTCTGCAAATTGAGAAATGCCGTTTTTGTGATCGACACCTTTTTCCGAGGGGAGTAATACAGTTTTTTATATGAAAGCGGTCTGGCTGTTCTAAGCAGAACATAAAATCGACCTTACTGCACCCGATAACATCAATATCTCATTTTTTCGAAATTGTGGACTGGCTGCTTTCTGCATAACTACGTTCAATTAGCCTCTGCCTCGTATGTGGGTAAAAAAATTCAATCAAATGAATTTCACAGAAATTAATGAAGGTTTCAGCTCTTTTACTTTACAGACACCAACAGATGGAAGACATGTAGATGTTTAAATATGGTCTGAATGGTAAATGTTACACAGTGCGTAAAGTGGCCACTTAAACCAACCAATGAGATATCATAAACTAGATTTCTATATTTCCTTCTCTAAAGTGTTCTTCATTTCTGTTGTAATATGTTAATTATGAGTAGCTATTGATGATTCATAAAAGATTATTCCTGCTTATCCCGCAAAACACTGAATAAATATTATATTTTAATATCAGACTCGGGAAACGATAATGAGTTTCTTAGAGAATTTGAGAAAAAACAATAATAAATAAGAACAAAAAGACATCACTTATTTTTTATATAAATACCAACTAAAAACAATATTAAAACTACGTTTAAGTTAAATTGAACAATTATATTATTCTTTCCCAGTAAAATGTCATTTTTCTGACAATTTATTAATTCGCGATAGTTTTGTATTTCATTTAGCTTATATATTTTCCAAAAGTGCCAATTATATGGTAATTTTTATTAAACTACTATACATTATCATCCCCTTACACACACTCGATGGTGCATAGGGCGCTGTATCTGTACATTAAATGCAGCATTACCCAATAATTTACATGATTGTACGGTGATCAGCCTTTTGCTTCAGATACCAATACATATAAGTAAATCATCATCTTCTTCTTCGAAAATATTTTTTGTAATCATCCATCTCATGAAGGTTTAAAGATGTCAATGTATCATCGACAATGAAATATTACAGTGTAAAACCACCTTTAAAACCAATATTTCATGTCGTCTTGCCAGGAATCCAACGCCCAATCGGGTTTCATTTTAAACCCAGAATTGAATTTTATTATAAAAATTACAATTTTTCATTCGAAATAAAAATTTCTGCTCTACAAGATATTGTGTTTTCTTTTACCTTACATTTATAATTTAACTGTATTATGAGCCTTCAAAATGCAATGTCAAGTAGACGAAAGTAAGCATCCAACAATGTTTGAGTATGTTCAAATGCTTGTAAACTGGCTGAATTTCCTCCCTAAGGAAATTTTTATATTTAAGTTTATTTCAACAGAGAGATAAGACATTTTTGAGAAGGGAATATGGAAGTCTAGGTATTTACAGGGCTTATGACCTGTCATTGGCTGGTTTATATGGCCACTTTACATACTGTGTAACATTCACCATTCTGCCCATGTTTGAACATCCATATTTCCTCAACTCTCCCATCTGTTAATTAAAAGTGTTTAAGTAAAAATTAAAAATAATCTTATGAACTAAAGCATGTACATTAACCGTAATTGAGGGAAAAACCAAAGTATTTTTTTCATTACAAGGGTGGTAATTTGATATCAAGATATCAATATTTTTTAAGCTTGACAGGAGAGAACTAATAGAAATATTGTTTATTTGGTAATTAATTTTATTTTTCTTATGTTAAATTGCTTTTTTAATTTCTAAGATTTCCAAGTATTCTTATTTAAAATATTTTATTTTCAACATGAAGTACTTTTAATCCAGTGTCTTTATTGAAGTTATGATTATTCCTATCAGATGATTTACACGAGAAACGTGATAAAAATAAAATAGGAATTTATTCATTAGTTACTTAAAAGTTGACGAAAAAGCTTGTTTTCTTTGAAACCGGTCGGTGGAAAAAAAATAATAAAAAAATAGTAGTATAAAACAAAGTTCTTTAATTTTTTTATTATAAAAATGAAGTTTTTAGTAGACTCAAATCAGCGTTCGATTTCTTATAAAATAAGTTTAAATATGGAGTTTTACCAAACAAACATCAAATCAATCAACAATCAAAATATTTTATATGATAATATACACATATTAGGTGCATTCTCGGTGTTTGAGATAGTTAAGCGTAGAACGCATAATTGTTCTATTAATATTCTTCACATTTAATAAATCAATTAATTAGTATTCTGTGCGGCTGCCTTTTGAATTTAATAAAGATCCTAATTGAATCGCGGAAGGGCAATCAAATTCCACTGCTAGATGGACGTGCTCACTAGGCGAAACGGGAAGGCTTTGATAGATTAGAGATCGTGATATTCCCGTACAAAATGACTTTATAATGCGATTTGTGAATGACGAGACGAGCGTTCATACAATACTACAATAGCGCCGCGCTGCACAGTGCTTCGTTCCACACCAGCTAGCCGGTGAAATCTCTAAAACGTCTCGAAGTCCACGTGTGCGATGTATTTAATCTAAGTTTTGTTAAATATGAAAATTAAAAATATATCCGTATTAACAAAGTCATCTAAAATGAGTATACAGTAAAACTCCAACTATGCGAATGTATGAATGCCAGATATTTTTGCTTTTGGAATAATACAGCGAATTGGAATCGCATTCAAAATATAAACATGTCCATCATTATTCATTTCACGAAAAAAATCTTCTTCTTTACTTCCTGATATCAATCAAGATATTTGGCAATCCAGTTTACTGAAGTTCAAATAAATGGTATTGAACTGTTTTAAATTTCAAAAAATTGAAATTTACCTTATAAAATGTGTTTAAAAAGAAAAATATAAAATTTGTTGCGGCAGAAAGGAAAAAAAAAATTGAGAAGGGAATGTGGAAGTTTAGAAATTTACTGAGCTTGTGACCTGTCATTGGCTGGTTTAAGTAGCCACCTAACACACTGTGTAACGTTCACCATTCTGTCCATGTTTGAACATACTCACTTCCTCAATTATTCCGTTTGTTGACTTTTGTGAAGCAAAAGAGCTGAAACCTTTATCATGTGGGTGAGATTCATTGTTGAATTAAATACTTGGTAAAAGAAGGAGTATGAAAAACTGGGAATTGTTTTCAGGCGTTGCCTAGTGGTTGAATTGGTTCAGCCGGATGAATCTCACCCACATGATACAGGTTTCAGCTCTTTTGCTTCACAAAAGTCAACAAATGGAAAAGTTAAGGAAGTGTGGATGTTCAAACATGGTCAGAATAATGAATGTTACACAGTGTGTAAAATAGCCACTTAAACCAGCCAATGATAGGTCATAAGCCCTGAAAATGCCTTGACTTCCATATTCCCTTCTCAAAAATGTTTTCCCTCTCTGTTGAAACGAATTTAATATGAACAACTCCCTAGTGAGAAAATCCAGCCAGTCTGCAAGCATTTGGACATACTCAAAGCATTGTTGAGAAAAATATTAATTTATTATTTATTTTATTTTTCTTTAAGACTTTTGTTACTCAAAATTTACCGATTTTGAGTTATGGACACAGTTGAAACGTAAATTTGGTTTTGTATATTTGACTAAAACAGTCGTAATTCTATCACAAATACCCGAGAAGTTATACCAATTACTTCACTTTTCTTTATTTTTTAATTATTTTTTTTGGATTCTTTATATAATCAAAAATAATTACCCTTTTATTTAATTCTGATGTACTTACTATAAATACATTACAAAAAAAAATACTGAAAAACCTATCTATCTAAACCTGGGAATACCACCATTACGTCATGTTTCGAGAATACCATTCAGCATTTTATCATTTCCCTTTCCGCCCCTAATGGTACATATGGCACTGCATTTGTACACCAATCACAGCTTATTTTGATATTTTTTTCTCAAGTTAAGTTGATCAATCTACGAACTACCAAATATTATTGCATAAAAACACATTTTTTAAATAAATTATTTAGCTTGGATGAAATAAAACATTGTGCGCTGGTACATCTAGTGATGGAATAATTAGCAAACTAGAGAGCAATGTGAATTTATAGTTAATTTTTTATAGCGTTAGCAACTGCTAAACGTACTTGCTTATTTTTATATATGCGAAGTACATAATCCCGATCGCCGGTAAGGGGGAGTTCCTTTAGGCGTGGCAATGGAACTATCTTCTCCTGGAAGAAGTCAATGAGGCTTTTGAAGATTTTTTTTTCCGATTCCGAGTTTTTTGTAAACACTTGGATAAATACGTTAGCAAATATGGATATCTTTATATATCTGCGGCTTGGATCTATGAGGGCGAATGTCAGTTTTTTATTTTTCTTTCCTATATTTTGTAGTGAGCCACTGTTAATTTAAAAACATATATATTGAAATGTTTTATATGCTCATACACAAATGGTAATGTTTTTTGATCAATTTAATTAATTATTTTTTGCTATCAAACATGTCAAAGACTTTACAGTAATGCCACAAAATTGTTAAAAAATTACTCTTCTGTGTTATCGCGATTTTACGACATTGGACTTTTATAGATCCAAACCACTGATACTTTTAAGTAAATTCAGCATTTATCGACACTATTCCTGGCCGATTACTTTTTGTTCCCATCCTTCCTTCGACCCATCCTTATGGTACCTACTTAACATCAAGATAGAAGATATTTAAAATTTAAAGATTCGGATTTAGAACAAAAACCAAACAAAATTTTTGACTTCAAATATGGTTAGAATCGTCGCTCGTCGTGGAATACATTGTTACATTGAAAGTTCATTTTGTCATCCAGTTCCCGAAATTGAACAACATTCTGATCATATAAAAGGTAGGTATCCGTTCCATGTTCCTATTCTTTCTGCAAATATTTCCAAATCACAAAACTAAATGAAATTCGTTTTTCATTTACAGTCCGCCTTTTCGTTAACAGATATATCGTGTGTCTTACTATATTTTTAGCAATAAAATAAAATTAACGTTCTTTGACCTTTTTACAAACCTACTGTTAATTTTATTAAAGGTTTTCATATTTTAATACTGTCAGTATAATAAATATTTTACGCGTGCACTAATGATATAATAATAAATAAATACTAAAAATTAAATGATTATACATTATTTAGAAGAGTACATAATATTTATAAAACTAATTTATTTATACCTATAAGAGCAAGTATACTGCCTCAAGGTCAAACCACACTACAGCGTCCCTGTATTTAAGTGAAGCGCAGCTGTAGTGCGGTTTTTTTTATCCAAAAAAGTGAAAATTATATTTCGTGTTGCCGCAACGCGCCGCACAGTGCTACGCGTTGCCGCTCTGGTATGGTTTGACTTTTAAGACTTTTTTTTCCTACCTACTCAATTGAATTAAGAAAAAAAATACGTATTGTTTTTATCGTATAAAAATGAAAAAAAACAAACTGAAAAAAAATATTGCAATTAGATTATATAAAAATTTAAAATCTACACAACATAATAAGGACAACAGGGGGTGGAAGGTGGATGGAAAGAAAAAGATGAAGGTGACAATTGAAATATTCGGATAATGACAGTTGATTCGTGATTTATTTAGGAATAATTGGAAAAAAAACGTATGCAAACACTGAAAACGCTAAAATAAATTACCTATTTACTTACATTAAAAAAATATATATAATGCTTGTGTTATTACAGATAGAGGTCAATTGCATAATAAACTGAATTCATTTTGAAACTGCATTTGTGAACGATGTACACAATAACAGTTTGCTAAATAAAATTATAACTACAATTTATAAATATACAATAATGTTAAAGCAAAATATTAGCATTTGCATGTCATTTGCTTAGCTTTATTGCTTCTCCTGCTAAAGGAATTATACAGAAATAGCAGTAATTTCTTTCACATAGTACGGCGATTATATAACTTTTGTGTGACTCTTATGTCACAATAGTCCACATACGGTACAAGACATTATATATTAGATTGGGCCGATGATGTATGAAGTTTTGTATTTTTTAGACATCAAAGTGAAAGGGGTCTAAAAAGTTGCATTTTGGATCACATTGAATGTAAAAATAATTTAAAAAAATATTCCATACTACCCTCAACCGAGGTCTAAAGCTTATAACTGTCTGAATATTTTGTTAATTATCTATATTTATTAAAAAAAGAAGTTAGTTAACATATAATTTAATCACATGACAAATTTGGACACGATTTAAAACTACCGAAATGCAAAAAGTTTACACTCTGCGGAATTGATTCCGTTGAGCGTCTGGCTAATATTGACAAAAACAATAGCTCATTAAAACAATGCTACCCATTTATTAATAAACGAAGTGCAACTCGCGCGTTAGGATGCTTATTTAAAAAGATTTAATTCGCATTAAAAAATTTAATTAGACTGATTTTCTCACTTAAGAACGAAATGACAGCTGGTTTTGTCCGAACAATTGACCTTTTTAAAAACATCAAGCTCTGGTTGAGGACCAAAAGCAGTTTTTTTTTTAATTTTGATATTTTTTTCATCCCAAGTTATCCAAAAGGCAACTTTTTAGAACATTTTCATTTTGGAATTCGAAAAGAAAATACCGGCTCACCCTATTATATATCTCTCCTATTTTTTTAAATTATAAAATTGTATTTTTTTTTAATCTCCAAATAGATATTTTCACACCAGATTTGTGAAATCGAATTTGTACAACTATGCTAAATTTTAATACAAAAAATATTTATCCTCGCCACGCGAAGAATGTATGTCCGCCAATATAGCAATAAATCTGTACAAGTGAGAGCACGAAGATATAATTCATAACAAGAGAGACAAAAACGCTGTGTTGTGGCCAGTGTTTGTGGGAAACATTAGATTCAATTGGTTATTAACAGTGATGAGAGATGCAAGCATGTAAAATGAGCAGTTTTTTGTTATTTGTTTTGCTAAAACGGGGAACATTATTTATTTATTTTTATAAATGATGGAATTATTAAACGGTATTTTTTCATGTTTTTTTTTCAAATGTCTGATCTTTAGAGTATTCCGTATCAACAATATTTTGAGTTTGTCCAAATGTTTGTAGACAAGGACTGGATTCAACTCCCTGGGTAGTTGTTTATTTTAACATATTACAACAGAGGTGAAGAACATTTAAGAGAAGGTAATATAAAAGTCTAGGCATCTACAGGGCTTATGACCTGTCAATGGCTGGTTTAAGTGGCCACTTCACACACTGTGTAACATTCACCATTCTGCCTATATTTGAACATCTATATTCCTTTAACTCTTTCATCTGTTGTTGTTTGTGAAGTTAAAGAGCTGAAACCTTTATTTATGCGGGTGAGATTCATCTAATTGAATTATTTCACCTACATACTAGGCAACGCCTGAAAATGTTATTTTTTCATGTGAAGTTAAAGAGCTGAAACCTTTATTTATACGAGTGAAATATAAATCCGCATAAATAAAGGTTTTAGCTCTTTAACTTAACAAACAACAACATATGAAAGAGTTGAAGGAATAAAGATGTTCAAATATAGGCAGAATGGTGAATGTTACACAGTGTGTAAAGTGGCCACTTAAACCAGCCATTGACAGGTCATTAGCCCTGTAGATGCCTAGACTTCCATATTACCTTCTCTTAAATGTTCTTCATCGCTGTTGTAATATGTTAGTATTCCGTATTTTGCTTGTAGTTACACGATGTTACATCACCGCGCGCAAAGGAATTATTTACCACACCCTCTTTAAATATAATATTACGCGTATGTATCGCGTATTGTGGGCGCTTTTGGTGAAATCTTTTCCCATATACTCCGTCTAATAGTGCACAAGCTGTAGACGCTTAAAGCTAGATAAGGGCTTAGGAACCATAAAAGAAAGTTCTTTCATTTTAATTCCAAAGTTAAAATAAATTACAACTTTAATTATTCAGCTAACTATGCAACCAATAATATACGAAAAAATATGACGGATATATTAATATTATTTTCTCAGGTAAATTAAAGTAGGGAGTAATTAAGTAAAGGTTACAAAATCATCAGATCAGTTAGTAGTCATTTATACTTTTGTGAAAGAAAAATAGAAATATAAACATTTACAAGCTTATTAATGTATAACAACGGAAATTAAAAACATTTTTAAGAGAATAATATTAAAGTCTTGGCATTTACAGCTTCTTGTCTGCAAAAAATTGAAAAGACTACAAAAATGATTGATTTAATTGGCTATTGGCTCGTCATCGATTTTTATACATAACCACTTTACGTATTATGTAGCACTTATAATTTTGCTTAAGTTTAAGCAGCATACCAGGAGCAAATTGTCCAAATAAGCTTTTATGTACATCATCAACATTGTCATTCCCTTTCCACACCAAATGGTGCATAGGGCACTGCGTTGGTACACCAATCGTATCGTATCTTGATCATTTTTGTTACATGAAGGTAATATGATCAGTCTTACGCTGCAGACGCCAGTCCAGGGGCTATAAAATATTCTAGTGTAAAAACACCCCTATAAAAATATAATTTAAATCAACCATGTCGGGAATCGAACCCGAGATCTCCTGCATGGTAGGCACACGCGCTGACCATTACACCACGAGGCCGACAAATAAGCTATTATGCACAACTTACCAGTATATTTGACTTCCGATAATAATGTCTTAGAGTAATTGTTTTATGCGCAAATAAAAAATTTATTCAATTAAAATTGCCGCCTCCATTTATAATATTATCTTCCTACAAAAAATATATATTAAGTGCGCCCAGCCCCAATAAACGATGAACCTAGCCGATTATCTCAGCTTATTCGTCCATACAATAAAGTACACTACATTTTACATTTTTAACCTAGTTGCGGGTTTTTTGTACTAAAACATGAAGAAAGCTACATTTATCGCAGAGTTAATTATAATTTTTTTTTGAGTTGATTTTCACCAGCCCACAGAATAATAGCCATTTATAATTATATTACTTATATATAATATATGTTCTTATATGCAGGTACAAATAAATTATCATTTGTTTAGGTTACTTAAAAAAACACCGCTCACAACTCATGTATACATATATTTATTTAACTCATTCGTTAGTTCTTACATTCGTTGACTTTTGCAAAATTAAATAGCCAAAACTTTTATTTAAACTTTAACGACCCCTTAAATTTAATTTTATTAGAAGATCATAGAATAATAAATGGCCTTCTTTTTTTATTTAAAATGTTTCATTCGGAGCTCGCTTGTTGTGAACTCCTGAATCTTATTTACTTCAAAATACCAAATCGAGTCACTAGAAGTACGGAGTTATTTGCAACTATATACGTAGGTACTAACTATGCACGAAACTCTCCGATTACGCGTTTACATTCCTTAGCCAACAAATTTACTTGTGCTATAGACATTTTTAATTAAAAAAATATTTATTTTAAAACGTTCTTAAATGCATTGTTTAAAACTAATTATTATGTTAAGTTGCAATAAAACTTTATTTTTCGTGCAATTTTTTCTCGGTTTTTGATGTGTATTATTATTGTTTTATCTCTTTATGAAATTAATTTATCAAATATTTTTGTGTGCCATGTATTATATTATAATCTCATTACTTACTTACTTACCGTAAACTAATTTTAGTATTTGTTTTTAACATTAATTAATTAATACAATTTTTTGTGCTTAAATTCTTTACAAGTTATTTACAATTTGCTTTTCAATTCTAACATTTTTCTTTTATACGTTTTTTCTTTTCTTTTTTACGAGGAAAAGTTTCACTCCTCATGCCCCTTGGGCGTATTGTAAAATAGAATAAATAAATAAACCTAGACATTTTAAACTGTATTTAATGACTTTCAGATATTTTAATCCTTAAATTTGTTTAAAAATTCCATTATAAGGTGAAATAATAATTGTCAGATTTAATGTTTTTAAAAAATAAGCGTTGGATTTAATATTAATATTATGAAGTAATTTTAATTCTGTTATTTAATGACAAAAAATATTTTATTTAAAATTTGATATGCCTACCTGTTTCTCTAATTCAATAAATTTGTTCTTGTTGATTAGAGGAAAAGTGGGTTTGACCACTTCACATTATATTGTTAAATAATTTGTTTAGTTTTCTTTTGTTAAATAACTAAATAATGGAACCCATATCATCCTTCTTTTGAATGATTCCGAAA
Organism: Micrasema longulum; assembly: GCF_059751315.1. Taxonomy (NCBI): domain Eukaryota; kingdom Metazoa; phylum Arthropoda; class Insecta; order Trichoptera; family Brachycentridae; genus Micrasema; species Micrasema longulum. Next base: position 323,802 of record NW_028277249.1, on the reverse strand, counting down.
ACTATATATTTTTATTTATTTTCTTGCCTGGAACCTATTCTTCCCTGTTTTTAACTTCATTACTTAATTCTACATTTCTTATACTTAAATATTTACAACACAATGTATTTTTATCAAGTTTATATGTACAAGCATTATTTTTCTATTAAAAAAACGGCTGATATTTGAAATTAATCAGGTTTGTTCATGTATGTAGCTTTTGATATTTAATTATTGTTACAGTTACAAAACATCTTTTTTCTTTTATTTTATAACTATAACTTTTCAAAAAAGAAACTACCTCTTGTGCTTGGAGAGTGAGTGAGTTAAGCCATATATTTATTTTTTAAGTACAAATTTCTTGATCAACTTTTCTTTTGGGCATACTGTTTTTTGGTGGACTAGAAGACATTTTTTTTAGCAATAAGTCCGCCAGAATACTTATTTTTTGTAGTTGAAAATTAAAATAAAATAAGTATTGTACTTTTTTTTCATTTACGTATATATGGCGAATGAAATGTAAGAGGAATTACGAAAACTCTTTAAATTTAAATAACTAAATAAATGACAATTTTGATGACCAATTTGAGGAAAATAATTCAATAACAGATCCAATGATATCTTAAGTTAAAAAATATTGAACTCCTGGAATAAAATTAAGTTAATTTTCAAATTGAAATTTACAAATTGCCTGATAAATATTATTTTACAAGATGGCGAAATGATACAATTTTAATCGAATCAAGTGCTAGCGAATAACCTTAATCCCACGTTGACTGACAACAGGAAACAAGAAAATGTTTTCCAAAGTAATTGTAATATTTATGACGCCGGAAAAAACGCTAACTTTCTTTGTCGGCTTGAAAATCCATCACAAAAGAATTGAGAGGAAGTCGACATTTGCAATGGTTTTCTTCCATTATTTATCATTGGTTAAAAAAAACTTTTCTCGAAGCACAAAACGTGTATTATTTTGCGTCGATAAGTCATTAAATTTTTTATTTCAAAACTAGTTTGGTGGTCGTAAAGTTGCGCTGTTTCTTTGGACTAGTGGTCGCTTCATGATTTATAAGGGCAATGAAAATAAAAGCGTCGTTTTAGTGGTTCATTCGTAGCTAACTTCTTCCATATTACCAAAATTGTTAACATAAATGCGGATGTTTCATCCGATACTTTTGTATGTGGCCGAGGAAAGTGTATATAAACTCTCAATTTCTCCGCTGAAAACTTCGGTCGAAATACTCTGGGACATAAATATATGAAAACCCAATACACTTGGCATTTATGAGTCCTCAATCATTTGTATTGACTTATGAATAGATAAACGTGAATAACCTAAAAATAAATTTGTACATTCTCGGGTTTATTGTCTAATAAAAGGTTTTGAAATAAAAATTTCTTCGTTTTTTAAAAGCATGTTAAAATGTAGATTATTTATTTATCTAATATAATCAGATTTTTTTTATTTTAGTAATCGATACCTTAGCACCTACTTCTAATCGTTTGTAAAGCTTGACGATTGAACTTAAAATAGAAAAATGGGGGTTTATTGTAATATTTTTAATTTTTACTTGTAAGCGATTTTTTAGGCTACAAGTATCAGTTTTTTTAATAAATATTCATACATATTATAAATGCAAATTTGCGAATATTTAAGACTATGGATTGATTTTTGTAAAAACATGTACTGCGTTCTAATTTTTAAATAATATTTCAGCATTATTGTCATTTTTAACGTCGCTCCTCTGAATCATGCGTCCAATTTATTTTTTTTATCTTTTTTAACTTCTCCTTTTTAAAGTTAATATAAACATAAATAATTGATTTATAAATGTATTCATTTTTTGTAAATGTTGACCTAATTTATTAATTTTACCAATATTTATGGAACAGAGATTTGCTTCGAAAAATCATTCGGAATTCGTTAAGTTATTTTTGGTATTTCAGACAAAGGTAAAAAGATAAATAAAAATGAGCACATGTTTATCCAAAAACACTCTCTCGTAAGATTACTCTGAGCCCTTTTCAAGGTGGTGAATCCTATTTTCGAAATAAAATTCTTTTCGCCTTCCATGTGACGGGTGTAAATAAATGTATTTCCTCTCTGAGCTTCTAAATAAATTCAACTATACGGACAAACTAAACATCCATGAAGCGATATGCACAAGGCAGTTAAAATTTCGGAGAAGATAAAGTATATGACAAATAAGGTATTGTAAGAGTTTTCTCATTAAAACTTTGCTCCCCTTTTGTTGAATGTTTGAAAGACGTAAACAAGCACAGTTCCCGGGAAGTGCTAACCAACTCGAGACTCCTTCATAACCTTGGGGACAAAATGTATTTCAAATAGTGGAGGAAATATGATTAAACTCTTTACGTTTGATGGATTTATCGTATAAATAAGTTTTGCTCTTTATTCATATAATTCCTGGCCATTAAAATTGATAACTCACTGAATAAAAAATAATTCTTTTTTTATGGATTCTCAAAACGCTATATTCTATGAGATGGGCTAAAGTTAATTTATGGCTGGTACTTTATTTAAATGTTTTAAAAGTTTTTCCAAATTCCAAATTTAGAGATTGAAACAATACCATTTACGTAAATCACATAGTATTTCTTTTTTATGACCTTTTAGATTTTTATGCCATTTTGTGTTATCGCACATCCTGTCGACCATTTCGAAGCTTCAATTGAACGTAGTTATGCAGAAAGCAGCCAGTCATTGAAAAGTAAAACACTTTGATAATAGCACTTTTGTGAAAAGAGTAATTAATTAAATCTACACAACAGTTGGAATGTTTTTGACTTTCACAAATGATAAACAATGAATACATTTGTTTTTTTTATACATTACAAACCTGAATCTCATTATATATTTGACCAGTTTTAATGATTTTTACAGCACCGTATGATTTTTCTAGGGCTGTGAGTGTTTTTTGTAAATGAAGACAAGCCGTTTTTGTGATCGAATCCATTTTTAAAATGCGATTAATACAGTTTTTTGTACAAAAGCGGTCTGGCTGTTACAAGCAGAAGAATTGGCCTCACTGCACCCAATAACATTAATATCGCATTTATTCAAAATTGTGGACTGGCTGGTTTCCGCATAACTACGTTAAATAGGTCCAAATAAAAATTTCACCAATTTTTAATTACGTTATTTTTCTTTAAAAATCGTCAAAACTTGTTAAATACCCGCATACAGTATTAACACTATTACGACAACATGTCATAAAATAGCATTCATTGTTAGTTTTTAAGGAAAATTGGTAAATATTTGAGTAAAGTTTGATAATGTCCTAACAAGATGAAACACGTCCCATATATTTTTTAAAAAATGAAAAAAGAATTAAATCCAATACAAGTGTTAAATTTAAGATACCTTACTGAATTTTAATCTGAAATCCTACCAATTATTTGCATGAACAATATTTTTTTTAAATGTTTTACCTTTAAAATATCTGCATTTAAAACAATGCCACAATAAATGCAAAATAACTGGAATTCAAAGTGTTTATCTTTTATATTAGCAATTTTCCAAATACATCAGTTCTTGCGGCTTTCGTGTCCTTTCGAAAATAGTAGAACAGGATAAAATATTATAATTTGAACAAAAGTTTCGGGACGGGCTATTTTAGTTGGATATTACCAAAGTTTAAAGTGTCGTTATGTATTGACATTGTCTTTTTAGTGAGGTCTGTTGCCAACAAAGAGAACTGCTTGAAGCAATTTGGTTACAAGTAAGTAAGCGATTGTTAAGAAGGGAATCTGTGCATTTTATTCCGCCATGAGTATCTTGATTTCGCTTTTGTCATTGTACCTCTCTGTTCACATACTCGTACATTAGCCCTATCTCCAGTTACGGCTGTGTTTACCATGTCTGCCGTTGTATCCCTCTAATTTGGAAGACGTTTCCTCTCGTATTTAATGGGGGTTAACATAAATTATTAAATAGAGCTTCTAACCAGGGAACACATTCAACCATCATTCTCTACCAATACAAGAAAATTTACAGTTTTATTAATTAATTCATTGAATATATGTTATAAAAGCAACAGAATACAACACAACAAACATAGTAATATTAGATAATACAGTAAATAAATCACTGAAATTACTTGGCTTCATTGACAGAATATCCTCTGATTTTACTAATGTCCGTACAATAAAAACTCTTTATTGCTCGACTGTTCGCCCTCTTCTAGAATATGCCTCCGTGGTCTGGTCTCCATTCTATGTGAATTGCATAAATCGCATTGAATCAGTCCAACATCGCTTGCTTCGAAAAATAGCGTGGATGCTCGGACTAGAGAGATATAATTATTCTTATGCTGAAATAGAGTCAATGTTAAATATTTCTAGTCTACAAAAACGTAGAACTAATATTGACTCCATATATATGTTCGGCATACTAAATGACAATTAAAATTCAATATTCCGACTCGTAGATTGAGGAATAATGAAGTACTGTTCATCGATCAGCATAGAACAAACTATAGCCTAAATTCTCTAATAACGTGCATTTGTCGTATTGTTAACTCAAGACAAGATCTGGACTTTTTTGGTTTAAGTTTACAGCGATTTAAACGAGCACTAAATAAATAGTCCAGATCTTGGTTCGTAGGTTTTCACGGCCTTCAGAATACAGATAGTGTTTTTCTGGGTTATTATGCCGTGTTTGTGGGCTTTGTATTGCCGACGTTTCGGAGCACATTGCAGTGTCCATCTTCAGGGCTGAATAGTCGTCTGAATAGTCGTGAAACGTCGGCAATACAAAGCCCACAAACACGGCATAATAACCCAGAAAAACACTATCTGTAGTCCAGATCTTGTCTCGATGTCCCTTATGTTTGTCAATGCTTCTTTTTTTTTAAAAATATTTTAAACTAATCTTTTGTTGTAATATTTAAACCTTATAAATTGTATACATGGACAATGTCCGTTAATATTATTGTATTGTTATGAGAATTAATAACTTTTAGGTATAAAATGGAATTTTAGTTGTATCCTAAGTAGAGCCATAGTTTGTTACTAGGTATGTCAAAACAGGGTGCGTAAGTGAGAGAGAGAGAATGAGGTTAGGTGCGTGAGTGAGAGCGTATCATAAAAAAGTGTAATGATGAAAGTGGGAATAATTGCGGTTAAGAATTTCGTCAGAATATTATTTTAAGAAGGTGTTGTAGAGTCTAGTTAGATGTCGAGAATATCTATTTGGTTGCATTAGGTCAGGGCACTTGGTGAATTTGTTGCTATATTTGCATTGCATTTAAGTATATGAAAAAGTTTGGTATGTCTTGTCCGCCTAAGTGAAATATTAAAATAAATCAAGGAACGTAGGTCTAGGCTGTCAATTTTGCCATCGAGTACATAAAATATTTTTTATTTAATAGAATGTATGTCCTTCTTTTGTTTTTACAACCGCCTGAACACGTTTTGGCATGGAATCAATTAAATTTCGGTGATTTCCTTTTATTCTGTCATCTCGAAACCACATCCGAATAACAGCTTCTATCATCTTTATCTTGATGGTGCAGTCCAATTTTTGTATTCTAGATTTACAAATCACCCACAATTTTTTTATAGGGTTAAGGTCAAATGAATTTCCTGGCCAGTCTAAAAAAAGTATCTTTTTATCTTTTTTTTTTTTTTTTTTATCAATATTCCTACAGAGATGAGGTAGAATTTTTTTTTTCAAATTCAGGATTATCGATATTCGAGCGTTTTACAGGGCTTATGACCTGTCATTGGCTGGGTTGAGTGGCCACTTTACGTACAACATTCCCCATTCCGCTTATTAGCGAATATCGACAATGGTATCATTTTGATTCTTGTAGATATCTTATTAAATGAGAAAGCTTTCACTAGCGTGTTGGAGCACCATCTATGTATTGATATTGAAGTTAAGTATTTTTAATTAGCATATTACTTTATTTTATGTATTTAAGACTCTTCCGAGTTAAATTAAGTACTAGTAATCGCCTGCAGATGATTCTGCAATTTATTTATACTTATATTTTGACCAGATCTTATTACACAACATTATTTTTTTGGTATGTGTATTTTTGTACATACACAAATCTGGATTTCTCCCGAGGGGAAGTAGGTATATATATATATTTTTTTTTTTTTTTTTATACCTACTTCCCCTCGGGAAAAAATATATACCTACTTCCCCTCGGGAGAAATCCAGATTTGTGTATGTACAAAAATACACATACCAAAAAAATAATGTTATCTTTTTATCATTGAAATGTGACAAGGAGCTGAGTCCTGTTGAAATACATCCTCACCACAAGAACAACGTTTACTCAGTTCTGCACTCAAGTGCTGCTTCAATAGAGCTTTATACTTTAGGCTATTCATCATTCCTTCTATTGGTATCAAAGATCCGGTCTCCATATACAAAACGCAAGTCGCAAAACATCTTCTTCATATGATATTTCACCGTTTGGTCAATATAAGCCACAGCAAGTTTCTCATTTCCACTTTTTCAAACAAATTTTGTGCGACATCCCCGCACGAGAAAGTGGGTTTCATCTGAAAACATCAAATGAGCTCCCAAAGGAATTACGAACTGTAAGTCATAATTTTTGGCACTAAACAACTATCGAATTGACATTTGAGTGTTGTTATACATAAAAAATGACAAAGATTACCCTTACTCCTTTAATTCACACAATAGTTTATTTTATGTAAAAATAAAAGGTTATTCAACTTCTATTTAAATGAAATTATTAGGTCAATATCTCAAGAAAATATGCATGGACTGAGAAATTTTATGAATTCAAGACTTATCTTTTCGTTTTTATTTGTTAACGATGTTCCGGTTTCACCATCATTATCACATCAGGCAGATTTGCCGTTTATGTTAGTAAAATAAAATAAAATAAATAAAATATCCTTATCTTTACTCAAAAGTGTATGAAATCTTGCAAGTGTATTCGCAAATTTAGAAGTCTAGGCATTTACAGGGCTTATGACCTGTCATTGGTTGCTTTAAGTGGCCACTTTACACACTGTGAAATATTTACCATTCTGCCTATGTTTAAATATTCACATTTCCTTGACTTTTGTGAAGTAAAAGAGCTGAAACCTTTGTCATTTATGTGAGATTAATCTAGTTTAACCAATTTACCTACTAGGCAACGCCTGAAAATAATTTTACAATTTTTATACTTCTCATAGCAATATTAAAAACATTGTTAATTTAATATTTATTTAAGTACTCACCCTTACGCAAATGTATTTTTTTTAACTAAACACATGCTTTGTTGAAGTTTTTTTTAATTGATTTATTTCCGTGCAACTGGCTCTTTTCAAAAAAAAAGTAATAAGGATCACTCGGATTATATGTATATTGCTGTTGCCATCAAATAGTTTAATCAGCCACTCTTGATTATTTGGCGGTAAGGCTGTTCATTTCATGCCGGCATTTAATTGAATGGATACGCTCATCGTTGATTGGATTAAGAGCCTATGTTTAACTTGTTGGATGGTTAAAAGCTAGCCCTTTTAAAACTGCTGAACCAAAAACTGTCGGATTAGGTAAGGATAGGTGGTAGTAATAATAAAAAACTAAAAACATTATTAAACTTAACTACACCTAACCAAATTTCAAATAGCAAAATAAATTTGAATCGGGTTGTGGTCCCGTGGATAGTGTTGCGGACTCACGGATCAGAGGTTCGAGGTCCGAACCCCACTCTACCCCAACTTGATTTCCATTTACTAGAGGTGAGTTATTTACAACTCGTTGAAAATGGCCACCAAAATTGAAATATTTCGGTAAAGTATAAGAACGCAAATATTTCTTTTTACTTAAAAAAAAAATAATATTGTTGTTGTAATAAAATTAAACAGGTCAAGCAACGTTCAGCCTTTTCGTTAAACGTTGTTATCAACATTTTCGCTAAGCGTCCGTTAGCCATTCGATTAAATGCCAGCATTTAATGAACAGCCTAGATTTGAATAAAATGGCTTATTTTACCATTTGGCGGCGACTCTTTTACCACATAGATACGCTCGAATAAATTATACCGTTCTAATCAGAAAATATTCACGAATTTAACTGGCCAAGTATTCATTACAAAAGGAAATTAGAATTATATGGCGAAAATTAGGTTTTGGTCTCCTTTTTCTCTCCAAATTCGTCTTTTTCCGATGCGTAAAGCGGCAATCTGCAAATTCGCAGCCAGAACTAAGCCGAAGGGACGCGGACGATTAGAGGACATGTTGGAAAATAAAATGAGGGAAAAACAAAACAAAATGTTGCCACCTCGTTTTGCCGCTCCAAGATGCTAAGGCCTGATATATGTAAGTATACTATTCAGGGTACACGGAGAGTGGCAAAAGTAAACGACGGACAAAGACCTGAAATAAAATAAAAAAGGCGATAGCACCAACGCAGCCCCTTTAAAAAGTGCGAATTATCAGAATACAATAAAACTTCACTAAATAGACTGTGTAAAGTTTAATGGGGCATTTAAATCGTTGTTTAGTAAAATCAAACAGAAGATCTGCCATTTTTATGCTAATGAAAGTTATGCTAATATATTTCAACCAAGACGGAGAACATTTCTAGGAAGCAAAAATGAAAGTCTGAATATTTAAAGGGCTTACGACCTACCCTTGGCTGGCTTGAGTGGTCACTGTACACACTGTGCATCATTCATTATTCTGCCTATGTATATCCATAGTTTTCAATACTTTGTGAAGTTAAAGATCTGGAACTTCAATTGAGGCGGGTATGATTAATCTTAATGAGTTATTTCATCTCAGTACTAGGAATTGCTAGGAAATATTTTTTTTCTATTTTTTGGATCTGTGGGTTTTAATCAACAATAGTTTGACTGGCTTTTCAACTAGACTGTAAGACTAGTCTAGGACTGTGAAATCCAGATCTTGTCTACTAACATTTAAACAGACTTAAAGCACTGTTGATAATAAATGTTAGTAAATATTTGTATATACCTAACCAATTACCGACTTTTCTACGTCTACTGGTTTCGAGACGATCGCGTCTGGCATCCATCATGGCTATGTTCGTGGTTCTATTCCCTGTGGGAGCACAAAAAATTAATGCGACTTTTCTCAAGCCTGAGTTTTCTGTGCTCTCATTCAGCACTGTAATTGGGCCTCCTGACCTTGTTTTTACATAATAATAATTAATGCTTAAAAGTAAATTGAAATAAATCATTGAAATGTATTGCAACATAGAAGAAAACATTTAAAAAAAAGGGAATATGGAAGTCTGGGCATATGATTTGTTATTGTTTTGTTTAAAGAGACCATCTTACACACTGTGTAAAATTCACCGTTCTGCTTATGTTCAAATGTCCAAATTCCGTCATTTTTTTTATCTGTTGGCTTTCGTTAAGTAAACGAACTAAAACCATTAATAATGTGGATAAGATTCATCTTGCTGAATTATTTCATATATTATTCAACGCGATATTTCTCATAAAGGTTTTTCACATTTGGAAGGCTTTGAAAAATTATGTTCCTTTAACCAGTTGTCAAAAATATTTCAATATTGCCCATTACGCAATGTTTCACCGTTAATTATGTTTGAACATCCATATTTATAAAATTCTTCCATTCTTCCATTTGTTGATTTTAGTGAATTTAAAGAGATGTTCTGACATTGGCAAAATGGAGAATGCTACCCAGTGTGTAAAGAGGCCACTTAAACCAGCCAATGACCCCATAACCCCTGTAAATACCTTGACTTCCATATTCCCTTATTTAAGGTACACTCCATCCCTGTTGTAATTTGTTAATCTTAATGACTCCCGTGGGGGTGAAATCCAGTATTTTGTCTACAAGCATTTGGACAAACTCATATATTATAAAAAAAATAATTGTCAAAACTTAAAAAAATAATATCAGGAGCACAGGAGCATGTTTGTCATAAGGGACATCAAGACAAGATCTGGACTATTTATTTAGTGTTCGTTTAAATCGTTGTAAACTTAAACAAAAAAAAAGTCCAGATCTTTTCTTGAGTAAACAATACGACAAAGACGGGTCATTGGAGAATTAAGGCCATAGTTTGTTAAATGCTGATCGACAAACAGTACTTCGTTGATTCTCAACCTACGAGTCGGAATATAAAGTTCTACCTGTCTCAGTAATGATAGCACATCGATTATACCATTTAGTATGCCAAATATATATATATATAGTCAATATCAGTTTTACGTTTTTATTATATTTTATTTAATTGGAATTTTCACAGCTATTACATAAAAAAAGTAAAAATATTTTAACAATACAATAGTTAATAAAAAAAAAACCACTGTAAATCTAATAATTCATAATATTAGAAAAAGAGTTTACGTAATTTTATGTGTGTGACGTTTGTATTTATGTGTGCGTATGTGAATGAATGAGGGAGAGAGTGTGTATGTGTGGGTGTGTAAGTATATAAATTATTTAAAAAATTACTCGTAGTTTTATTGAAAAGTGAACAAGAAATAAATATTTGGTTTAACTAAAAATATTTAACATACACAATATTTTATAAACAGTATGCTATACGTTGATAGCGATCCCTCAATAGCGCTTCGTTTATTAATGGGAAGTCATAGTCGACATGCATGAAGCGTTAAGGACTTAGTGAGTCGAGAGGATTACTAAGCTAAGGAGATCAATAGTGTACTCAGTAATCAGATTTGTATGGACCTACAACTCCATGAATAATGAGAAAGGAGTGATGTGGGCTCGACAGCGGCGGTTGCCCTGAACTGCTCCTAACACGCTTACTTATACAAGGGTCGCTTCTTTAAGATTTAAAGGGTTTTACAACATGCTCCGAAAACACTGAACACCATACTCGAATACAAAATGTATCAACGCGAGAGATTTGAGCGTAAATATATAAATAACTTATATCCAGACATGATATCTACTGTCCATATTATTGGAAAGATTCGTTCTTAAGTGATGTAAAATCCGCTTCAATACGGGCGCAATTCGAGAAAAAGTTTGAGGGCATTTCAAATCTAAATTTCAGTACAATTTTATAAATATTTATTTTATAATTCAATCTTGTTTAGGTGAATTTTATTTGCGTCGTATTTGTTTTGTGCGGAAACATGAATTTTCATTACAGAATATTTGTAAAAATGCAATATATGCATACATAAAAAAAATATATTTCTAAAAACCAAACCCTTCAAAATCCGGAATTTTTTATTGGCATTTCTATCAACTAGTTTGATTCACCGTAATCTCAACTCTTAAAATGCTGTGCTTCAAAATTCCTTCTCACGTGGTGATGTAATATCGTGTTACCCACATGAGCAAATGATGAGAAGTTCCTGATTGGCCCATTTTATTATATCCTTCCCAAAATTTTAGATAAATTTAGAAAAATATAAGTGCAGAAAAATCCTCCTTTAAAATAAAAACCTTGTATATTATAAACAAGGTGTCAAATAGTAATGCAAGGTATCAAATAATGCAACTCCCTTATAAATAAAATATTTATATCGTTTTACCTAAAGCAAATTCAGAATATTTTGAGGTTCAAACGTTTGAAAAAAATATACAGGAACATATCCACTGTTAATTTTTTTCCAAAAGTTATAAGAATTATGATGTAATTCCGGCTTGAATCATAAATACATCAGTTATAAAACAAGCGTGTACTCCCACTTTATACCAATAACTGACTGATCGGACGAATTGTTTTATTTTTATCTTCTTTCACACAATAACGGCCATAGAACAGCGTCTCTGTCTTCTTTGTTATAAGTTCTGTTCTGGTGCTCTTTCTCATAGAGCAAAAGAGATTTATTATAGTATTGGCATCACTTTCATTCATAAAATTATCATATTCATACAAATTTTACTTACAAATCTGATGCGGATATGTAATTTCGAAGATTTAAAAAAGGCTTTTTATTATTTAAATAAACAAAAGAGATATATTTAGTTTTTTATTATATGTAGACTTGTGTACCACTACAGCCACACAAGAGTTCAGTATGCCCTATGCCCTCATGCGTTCTGCAATATCAAAATCATAAAAACTAAAAAGACTATTTATTTAATTTATTTAATATCTTTTAAACTTGAATGCACAGTATTTAAAATGCTTTACACATGTAAAGACAAATGCTTTATATATGGACCTGTAAAGGTTTTTAATTTCTTTCCCACATCCAAATAACTAGCAATTTTTTATTCTTTCTAATTTTGATTTTCTGGCAAAACGCTTCGCTGTTCTGTTTTTTATATAAAATTTATCGACAAAATTATAAGCGATAAAGTATATACTTACCTTTTCAATAAAATACAAATAAATTCGGGATTGAGAACACTCAGAAATGAGTAAATATTAAAATTGCTTTCTTTTTACGTAATGCAACATACCATAAATCCTTGGTGTGCGTGTGTTGGGAAAATAACACGTAGATACTGTTGAAATAGAATGCTTTACATGTAATTTTTCATAATTCTTTTCCAACTTTTACGAATTATAAGAAGAAAATTGTGGCTAACAATATTTTTAGAAAACGCGTGTAAAACTTATTTTGTAAAAAAAATATTTGTCCAAAACACTTATATGTCAAATTTTAAATACCAAATGTAATTGTAAAATATCATATTTGTTTTTCTGTAATTTAAAATATATCCATGTGGGATTGTATGAACGAATATCAATAAATTGTCTTTTTTTAAGTATGTATCTTTGTTCAATTAAATTAATTATCTTTGTTGAATAAAATAAATAAATCAAAATAACACATCATCTTTTTAAATTTGGTTCTTTTAATGTTCTCGAGTATCCTAGAGAATTCATCAGTAAAAACTTTCACGATAAATCAAAAACTGAAGATCTTATTTTATAATATTCCTGCTAAAAATGTTTCACAGAATGACAAATAAAACAATGTTTTCCAACTCAAACATCAAATTACGTTTTCCGAGAATGATTAATGTTAGAATTTATTTGATTAGTACATCCAAATTCCAGCTATCTGTTCATTTTGGAAATATTATATTTCAGCCAAAGCAGCGATTATTTTCCTCCAACGCAACGTTTACATTTTATAGATTTTTTGTGAATAGGTACATTGTTATTCAATTATATTTTTATCAGTAAAATCAATATTTCAGAAAAATATTCTTACACATTACACACATTTTCTTACATAATTTGGCTTAGTTCTACATATTATTTTACAAACAATATTATTTGATAATTCTTGTTCGATTACAAGAACTATTATTTGGGAAATTTTAGAAAATAAATAAGAAACCGGATGATAAAAAATACAAGTCTTTAAATACTGTATACTGTAAGACACTTGCCAGGCAAAATCATGGGTGTGCACTCAGAAGAAAAACATGGAGACCATGAGCAAACAAAAAATGTGTTGAAATGCCACAGAAAAGATGGGTCGATGACATTGCCTCGCTGGCCGGTAAAACATGGATCATGAAAAATGGTAAAAGGAAGGAATGGAGTCGTTTGAAAGAGGCTTTTATCCAGCAGTGGAGAGAATAAGACCCAAGAAGAAGAAAAAGATTATTAATAAATTAAAGTAAAACAATAATTTTTTTCTTGAAGAATTTATAATAAGACCCAAGAAGAAGAAGAAGATTATTAATAAATTAAAGTAAAACAATACATTTTTTCTTGAAGAATTTATTAAATAGATAAAAGAAACCCGAAACTAAAATTATCACGTTTGTGAAAGAAAACCAACACCAAGACAACAAGTGTTTTCGACTCTATGGCTACTCTCAGGAGAAATCCTGTAAGAAATCGAGTGTAAACTATTCTACCTTGTGATCAAATGAAAAGCACATTTGTCAATATATCATGCCTGAGGTCCACGTTTTGATTTTCGGAAAGGTTGAAGTAAAATTTAAATTTACTTGATGATTTTCCTAGCGACTTTTTGTAGTCCTTTGACTAGTGATAATCATATGGGCTTTGTGTACATAAATATTATATGATCGCCGTTTCTTACTCATCACTAGGAGCGATGGAAATAATGATAGTATTTCATCAAGACTTCAGCTTAAATTTTATTATTATAATATGATTTCCATTAATATACCAATAAAAAAATTGTTTGATTTGAATATATTGTTCATTAAACAACAAGTGTTTTTGTCAAAGGAGGCATAACTGTTAAGTCAATCTTAAGCAAAAGCGCTTGTCTGTCAATGAACAAAATAATATTAATAATCAATAACGAAAAAAAGAATCCACTTTGATTGGGCCAATCAATAAATCTGAGTTATTTTAATAATATTCCTTATCAAATCATTGACTACAGGGTTTTATAAAGAAATATAATTTTCATTGCATTTATTATGTATATTTTTAACGTTGCAATACTGTTTAACATATTTGTTAAAATACAATTTTATTTCAGCAACACAGCAATATTCTTCAAATATTGTATTGTAATTTTGACCTAGATTGGCACTTAAAGCACAATATTGATCAACTTATCTTCCATGATACCCCGCAGTTGAAATACACATGTAGTGCCCTGTGATCCACAGACAGGGTGTGGATAGGGAAACGATGATGTTGATCAATTTATATATCAAATGTAAATCAATAAATTTAAAAAAATTTACCCATCGAAAGAATTGATTTTATGCCAAAATATTATTATCTTTAAGTTTTTAGTTATTGATTGGGCTCGATTTGCCGTTCTTTTTTTTTGAACGTAGTATTTTTTCTTTCATATTTTCTTCGAGAAGTAAAAGTGATATACTTCTCATCACTCGCAAGATAAATGTTTTGGCCTGTCTTTCTTTCTTTATGCTGAAATTTAACTTAAGTTTCCGAAGGCAATTTATCCATCACGTTATTTATTATACTGTTATATTTTCATTTTACCCAATGGAGAGCGCATATGATTCTTTATTATCCCAAACTGGGAAGTTAACACAAATTGTATCTTGCATATTTTATATTTAAATTAATGATTGGTGATTTTGTTTTCATGAACAAGTCTCGAAATCTTGAGTTAATAAATTGGCGAACATTAAAAATTATTTAATTCCATAAGTGCTGCCGACCAGCGTTCCTAAATTCAATTTTAAGCATGTCATAATATTATTTACCCACTAGTCTAGTGACTTTTCGTGGGAACACAATTTTTAAACGAGTTACTTTTTTACACATACATAAACATTAAAATTACTATGCATTTCACAATAAACATTTCCTTTAAAGAGCTTGGAAGGTATTTTTTCTGTTCTTTATTTTCACATGAAGTGTTAATCATTATTTAAGTGAGATTATTAAGCGATATTTATCTGAGAACTGAGGCGAGGTTTGAATCCCGTTCTACCACAACTCTATTCCCATTTTCTATAATCTAGCTGAAAATTGAAATATGTGGCACTAATTATAAAAATGAAAATTCTGTATTATATTGTGTTTATTTAAAACTAATATTATGATCCTCAAATCCTTGAAATAAAACTATGGATACAGATTTTTTTAATGAATTTTAAATGAAATATTAAGTAAATACATTTTTATATTCGTACACAAATGCTGGATATCACTCTAAATAATTTGTGTCACTCAAATTGGTGACGCAAGAGAGAGGCGCAAAAGTTAAATTCCTCGATAGCTTAGAGAGCGCATGAACAGATCCGAGATGGTCCAACAAGGTCAGCCAACACACACGTTACTAAGAACGTTTTCTGCCACTTAATATGTAATTGAAATCGACTCACCTGTGTTGAAGTGTTCCCCCTTGCTCCACCAGATATTAATGCGGGAATGATGCGGATGTCAAGTTTTTTCTTATTCTGTTTGGTGTATCAGGATTAGATATTGGTTGCGGTGATGATATTAATTCTGACACTTAAGCGGTAACTTCCTATAGCAAGATAGTGGTACGAATATTATTTGTTGTTGTTAGTTTATAGTGCGGATCACAGAAGACATCATTTGTTTTTTTTAAGAAAAAATACATCTGTCAGTTTATTTTGAAAATGGAATTTGTGAACTGTTGCAATGCGGTAGGTACTGCCAGGCTGCTCAGGTTCCTACTTCTCAAGGAAAAGCCGACAACCAAAACATATAAATGGCAGTAAACATTCACGCGTAACCACAAATAATAAGACGTAAAGTTTCAAAATTACGACAGATTTTTCATCAAGGTAAATTTTCATACTTTTACAAAGAATTTGAAAGGAATCTTGATGTAGGACAACTTACCTAGCAAAGTGACAAACGTCATCAAGCGGAGGCGATAAAGCTGAATAAGACATTTATTACGGATACTTCCCGAGAGCTTTAGCCGCGCTTGTCTACTTTATAATGCGCTCGGTTTTTGCGGCCATGAACCTCTTCAGCTGACAGCTCGTCGGCAGTTCACGTCTCAACTATGGTACGCGGACCTGACTTGAGAGGACACACGGGAATTAGCCGCACACAAAGAAGCCTAGAAACATCTTTCGGGCACCATATGCTTCACCTGGGAATACTAATACAGTGATAAAACAACATAAATATGAAAACTTATAATTAAAGAAATCAAACACTGATTTGAGTCTAATGAACACTTTATTTTATTTTTACAAATATAAAAACAAAAATTTCGTGACAATTGTTTTGTCTTGTTGTTTTACAAATACAACAAATAAACACCATCAATCAATTCATGTGAAAACTGTTTTTAAACATACGTATTTCCTTCGATTCTTCCTTTTCCAATTTTTTTTCTAAAAATTTAATTTAAAAAAATTCGTGACAATTGTTTCGCCTTGTTAGGAATACAGTGTTAAAGTATGGAGTTCTACAAAATAAACACTAATCAATCAATTTATGTGAAAACTGCATTTAAACAAACGTATTTGATACGATTTTTCTTTTTCCATTTTTTTTTCTATAAATTTAATATCAAAAATTTCGTGACAATTGTTTCGCCTTGTTAGGAATATATTGTTAAAATATGGAGTTCTACAAAATAAACCCAAAATCAATCAATAGCAAAAATATGCATGTTAAATCTGTATTTAAACATACATATTTGCTTCAATTCTTCCTTTTCTAATTTTTTTATAACGATGTAGTTTTTGGCTACTCATTTTTATTTGATAAAAGGGGTCTTTTCTAGCTGATTGATTGTAGGAAACAAGGATATACAACTGTCTGGAGAGTCACAATGTTACAAGAGAAAAATAGGGTGGTAAAGGATGAAGAAGACTCAGGAGACGTTCGAAGATAAATATTTTGTGAGTGGGGCGAGATACGGAAGCTAAACGCGGAGAAATTTTCG